>NW_026911023.1:0-47954 GCF_963692335.1 Osmerus eperlanus | reverse complement strand
CCTTCCCCTTTCCCCCCCCCCCTCCCCCCCTCTCCTCCTCCACCCCCTCCTCCCCCCCATCTCCTCCTCCCCCTCTCCTCCTCCCCCTCTCCCCCCCTCCTCCTTCCCCTTCCCCCCCATTCCCCCCTCTCCTCCTCCACCCCCTCCTCCTCCCCTTCTCCTCCTCCCCCCCTCCTCCTCCCCCTCTCCTCCTCCCCTCTCCCCCCCTCCTCCTTCCCCTTTCCTCCCCCAACCCCCCCTCTCCTCCTCCACCCCTCTCCTCCTCCCCCTCTCCTCCTCCCCCTCTCCTCCTCCCCCCCACTCTCCCCCCTCCTCCTTCCCCTTTCCCCCCCCTCCCCCCCTCTCCTCCCCCCCCCTCCCCCCTCCTCCTTCCCCTTTCCCCCCCCCTCCCCCCTCTCCTCCTCCACCCCCTCCTCCCCCCATCTCCTCCTCCCCCCCTCTCCTCCTCCCCCCTCTCCCCCCCTCCTTCCCCTTTCCCCCCCATCCCCCCCCTCTCCTCCTCCACCCTCTCCTCCCTCCCCCTCTCCTCCTCCCCCTCTCCTCCCCCCCCTCTCCCCCTCTCCTCCCCTCCCCCCTCTCCTCCCTCCCCCTCTCCTCCCCCCCCCCTCTCCTCCTCCCCCCCCCTCTCCTCCTCCCCCCCCTCTCCCCCACTCCTCCTCCCCCCCTCTCCCCCCCCCTCTCCCCCACTCCTCCTCCCCCTCTCCTCCTCCCCCTCTCCTCCTCATTCAATTCAATTCAATTGGCTTTATTAGCATTAAGGAACAAATGTTCATATTGCCAAAGCAACGGTGGAGCCACAGAAACAGTATTCATATTATTACTATGGACATCGGTATACTATTACAACTATTACTATAACAACCAAACATGGCAAATTCAGTTGAAATATTAAAGGATTGATTACGTAATATATATATACATACAGACATACACATGTCAGTCACACACACAGTATATTTTGTGTGTGTGCTTTGTGTGTGTGCCTTGTGTGTCTAGGTCGCTCACTGTCTCTCAGGTTGTGGCATACTGATACATACTGGGCAGCAAGGTATGCCCTGTCTCCTTCTCCTAGGAGGATTTTTACCTTTGAGAGGTCACTAAGACCTTTGAAATCTGACACAGAGTGGAGTTTGTTCAGTAATCATTTCTTATATCACTGAATGTTTCACATTGTAGGAGGAAGTGCATCTCCGTCTCAACCTCACCTGTCGAACAGTGACCACATATTCTGTTTTCTTTTGGTTGCCATGATTTTTTGTGTCGTCCTGTTTCAATTGCCAATTGGTGGTCACTGAGCCTGTACTTGGTTAGGATCTGTCTCTGCTTTCTATCTCTGACAGTATAGAGGTATTCTGCCAGTTTATAATCTCTTTCTAAGGCTAGATAACATTCTAATCGACTTTGGCTTTTAGTTTCTTCTTTCCAGGTAGGTTTCTTTACAATTGTGTTATAATTTGGTTGACTCTGATTGGTGTTTGGAAAGCAGTGTTGGTGTGAGACTGGTCAGGGTGTGTCTGGGTGGGGGCAGTGAGTCTCAGCACCAACTGACATAGGGGACTCTTATCTGGTTCAGCTCTTGGGTTTGGAGGGCTTTGGAGTGGAGGGTGTCTAGAGGGCTGGATTTAAGGTGATTGAAAAAGTTTAGTGCTCTCTTTTGGATATTAATTATCATTGGGTATCTGCCTAATTCTGCTCTACATGCATTTGTTGGCGTCTTTCTGTGAACATGTAAGATGTATGTACATGTAGAGATGTATGTACATGTAGAGATTCTGTTGGGTGTTTGTCCCAGCGGGTATAGCTATGATGACTGAGTGGACCCCATACTTCACTACCATACAACGCAAGGGCTGGATCACACTATCAAATATTTTAAGCCAGATTTTAATTGGAATTTGAAAATTATAAAATGTTCTTCTAATTGCATTTAGGCTCGAGCTTTTTCTTTTAGTGCATTCACTGCCATGTTGAAACTCCCTGATGCTGTTTTGGTTTAAACCAAGATAGTTATGACTCATAGCATGTTCAATTACATGATTATTTATAATAAACTGGTATTTCTCTTCCTGGCATCTGGGGCGTTTTTGAAATATCATGATATTAGTTTTCATCATATTTATTGCAAGGGCCCAGTTTTGACAGTATTGTTTCAACAATGTCCAGCTGTTGTTGTAGTCCTTGTTTGGTGGGAGACAGTAAGACAAGGTCGTCAGCATAAAACAGAGACTTCACCTCTTTGTCCATGAGGGAGAGGCCAGGAGCAGTACATGATCTAGCTTAACAGCAAGTTCATTTATATATATATTAAATAAAGTTGGACTTAAATTACAGCCCCTGACAAACACCCTTCTTTGAGTAAAGAAATCTGTTTGTTATCCCCATTTTGACAGCACATTTATTTTCCAAATACATTGATTTAACGAAGTCATATGTTTTGCCCCCTATACCACACTGTAGAAGTCTATAGTAGAGCCCTTCATGCCAAATAGAGTCAAAAGCTTTTTGAAGTCAATAAAACAAGCAAATATTTTACCATTTTTTGTTTGGTGTTTCTCCTCCCCCTCTCCTCCTCCCCCCCCCTCTCCCCCTCTCCTCCTCCTCCTCCCCCTCTCCTCCTCCCCCTCACTCCTCCCCCTCTCCTCTCCCTCTCCCCCTCTCCTCCTCCCCCTCTCCTCCTCCTCCTCCCCCTCTCCTCCTCCCCCTCTCCTCCCCCTCTCCCCCTCCAGGTCCCAGACAGGTTTGTGGAGGTGGCAGAGATAGCTCTGAGGGAGTTCTTCACGGCCATCCTGTCCGGCCGGGACAGTGACCCCTGCTGGAAGAAATCCATCTACAAGATCATCTGTAAACTGGACGGTCCTGTTCCGGACAGCTTCAAACTGCCCGGCTGCCCCATGGCCTGAAAACACACATTCACACACTACACACTACAGATACATGCACACACTACACACTACAGATACATATACACACACACACACACAGATGTACCCACTTAACACATATACATAGGCTTTAATTCATATACTGTCTATACACACACTACACACACATACAGTATATATACACAGACATACACACACACACACAGAGAGACCAGACATAGAAATGTTGAGTTGCACTAAATTTCATGACAGCATCAGTTTCATGGTGATTGTTGTTGATCATGCATCCTGCCAGTCCTCACTTAGATTCACCAGAGGATACAGGTGCGTTTGATTTGAACCTCACAGTTATGGCACTCACAACACTGACCCACTGGGCTGATGGGTGGATGAAGGAGGGGGAGGCAAATCAAGCGCAACCCGAATATTTTACAGTATTTGCAAATAGCAACTTACCCGTGTGTGGTGTATGCAGAGAGGGGCGGAGTTAGACTTTTCAAAACCCATGTGCTTTCTTCAGTTTCTTGGTTTACCGTAACGTAGCGTCATGTTATTAGGATTATGATTGTGCTTTATTATATTAATTATGGTATATTTGTGTTGTGTAAGCTTGTCGAACAGTATGTTTCTTCATATAATCTTTAAAAAAAAAGAAGCTCCGTGCCTCAAATATGTATTGAAGTTATGATTATTGAAATTATCTGACTATTAAAAAAGTAGATAATTGAGAGTGTGTGTTATTCTTTGCTGTAGTAGGATTACATTTACATTTATGAATTTAGCAGACGCTTTTATCCGTAGCAACTTCCACGAGAGAGCTTTACATAAGAGCATAGGTCACTGATCATAACAACGAGATAGCCCCAACATTGCAAGCAACCAAAACATGAAGCATACATTGTGAAAAACCAAATAAGTGCCAAAGGGAAGAACCATAAGAGCATGCAGTTAAAGTCACAATTAAACAACATGAAACTCAAAAAGTGCAAGAGTGTACCTGTAGAAAAGAAATCTACAGTAAAAATATTTCACAGCGAGTACAAGAATTTAAATCCGTTACAACTAACCAACAAGAGCAACAAGTCTCTCAATAAGAGTCATTGTGATCCTGGAGGAAACTAACATCAGGTCCAGCAAAGCAGGATAGTAGTTCATCTCTTCCGGAAAACATTACGTTTACGTTGTAGTAATTTAGCAGATGTTTTTTTCCACAGCAACGTATACTGTGCACTTGGCAGAAGATTAAGGATCAGAAGTGTTCACTAGCAACGGCCTGTGTTCACTAGCCACAGTCTGTGTTCACTAGACACAGCCTGTGTTCATTAGCCACGGCCTGTGTTCACTAGCCACGGCCTGTGTTCACTAGCCACGGCCTGTGTTCACTAGCCACGGCCTGTGTTCACTAGACACGGCCTGTGTTCACTAGCCACGGTCTGTGTTCACTAGACACAGCCTGTGTTCATTAGCCACGGCCTGTGTTCACTAGCCACGATCTGTGTTCACTAGCCACGGCCTGTGTTCACTAGCCACGGCCTGTGTTCACTAGCCACGGTCAGGTAGCAGGGTAGTGTCTACCGGTAGCCGGTGCTAATGCTCCCATGATGAGCCTCTTTAAGCTGCACAACCCGCAACTAAGTCCAGCCACCTGACTTCTGACCACGGGGCCAGAGCGGAACACACACACACACAGGGCCGGGCTGTTGGGGCAGGACACACACACACACAGGGCCGGGCTGTTGGGGCAGGACACACACACACTCGGGGTTGGAGCGGGACACACACACATGCCTGTCCTGGTATTCCAAACATACCTTCAGCGCGTCAGGCCTAGATTTGGTTATTTTAGATTTTATTTCATTAACAGGAACAGACTTTTGGGGGTCAGATGGCTGAGCGGTTAGGGCGTCGGGCTATTAATCAGAAGGTTGTTGGTTCGATTCCCGGCCGTGCAAAATGATGTGGTGTCCTTGGGCAAGGCACTTCACCCTACTTGCCTTGGGGAGAATGTCCCTGTACTTACTGTAAGTCGCTCTGGATAAGAGCGTCTGCTAAACGACTAAATGTAACTTTAACAGCCGCAGATACGCGCTATTGGCCAACTCGAACCGAACCACCTAATCAGAGCTTCCTACTCCAAACAGCCAGAATGGCTCGTTTACCCGGACAGCTACGACATACTTTGGGGGCAGATCGATTAACACGCCTTGATTTTTAGCACATCACGAACAGTTTTCTCACGAGGTGAAAGGTCGTTCCACCCGCAGTCATTCGCACAGAGCGCGAGCCCATGTTGATTTCCTGATTTTGCGGATTTCAGCTCCGTGCCTCACGCGCGTTACCGAAGGAGTGTCAGCACATGAGCACAGTGCTATAAAGTTATCGAGGGAGGAGCGCGTCCGAGTTCCGTTGTCAGTCGCCCGCGGGCCCCGGTAAAGGGAACGGAGTAGCTCGCGAGCAGGATGGTGATGTCGTTACCCTGGCTGCTGCTGGTGGAGCTCGGACTGTATGCGACCTGCTTCGTTTGCGGGATCGTAACGGCGGCCTCGCTGACCATAACACAGGTAGGAAAGAAAGAGAGAGAGGAAGTCAAAAGTTTGTTTTGTTGACCTCATCCTTGTCCTGGTGGGATGACCGTTGTCACGTCGCACTTTGAATAGAAAAACACGGATGTCAGAGTGTGTTTTGACAGATTTACGATGTCGGTGTCTCCGTTTCATGAAGGTTCGGCATGTCAGGCAACAACATGTTATCGTCGCTGCAGCGGTTCAGGCTGACGCTGCCTCGAGACAAAAATAACTTTTGTTCTCTGATGTTAAATGGCTCGAGAGACACCTGAAAATGCACGAAACCACCTTAACATGTCATATGACTCTCTCACTCTCTCTCTCTCTTTCTCTCTCTCTCTCTGGGATTCTGTTTGGTGTTTTGGCCACGCTCGAGAACAAAAACTAACTTCCGTGTTTATCTTGACGTTACATTTATACAACCTTTTGTTAATTTATCAACCACTTTTATCCACAGCAAGGACGAAATACAAATGAGGCGATGTTTGTGTTAACAGTGAACTCACGTTTTGCTGTATTGTGTGTTTGTGTGTGTGAGTGAGAGAGAGAGTAGTACGTGTTGTAACGTGTGTCAGAGGTGGGAGTGTGGGGAAACACCACGCGCCAACGGGGAACGGATAAACCGATCTGATACAGCGTCCTTATCATGTGACCCGAAGCCTCCTCGCGTCCAAATTAAACCGCGTGTTATTAAAGTCATATGAGACAGACTGTGTATGTGTGTGTGTGTGAGAGAGAGAAGACAATAATGCAAAGTTGCTTTTTGATGATAAAATACTGCTGCCCTGCCCCCCCTCCTCCCCTCTCTTCCTCTCCCTCCCCCCTCCTCCCTCCTCTCCCTCATCCCCTCCCTCCTCCCTCCTCTCCCTCATCCCCTCCCTCCTCTCTTCCTCTCCCTCCTCCCTCCTCTCCCTCATCCCCTCCCTCCCCTCTCTCCCCCCCTCCTCTCCCCCTCCTCCCTCCTCCCCTCCTCTCCCTCCCCCTCCTCCCCTCCTCCCTTCTCTCCCTCCCCTCCCCTCCTCCTTCCTCCCTCCCCTCCCCCAGGGGAACCTCGGGGGTCTGTGTGTGCTCTACGGCTCGGTGAGCTACAACGCCTCGTCTGGTTGGCTGGCGCCCCAGTCCTCAAGCCCCGCCTCCCTCTGCTACTTCCTGTCGTCTGTGTCCGTCCTGGCTGCCATCGTGTGCTTCTCCCTCTCGCTCTACTGGCTCTACACCTGCTGCCTGGAGGAACACCTGCACAGGTGAGGGGGTGGACAGGTGTGTGTAGAGAGGTGTGTGAGTGTAGAGAGGTGTGTGTGTAGATGTGTGTGTGTGTGTGTGTAGAGAGGTGTGTGTGTGTGTGTGTGTGTAGAGAGGTGTGTGTGTGTGTGTGTATAGAGGTGTGTGTGTGTGTGTAGAGGTGTGTGTAGAGAGAAGTTCTAATATAAACGTAACCACAAAACACACTTGTAAACTTAACTGTGTGTGTCTGTGTCCACAGAGAGCGTGTGTGGATGAGCGTGACATTAGGAGTGTGTGTGTTGTTCCTCTTCTTCCTGCTGGTGTCTGGGTGTGTGCTCAAGATCGGGAGAGACACACTCTGTGATTCTGTCACACACACTGTCCCTAACATCACCAGGTAACACACACACACACACTGTCCCTAACATCACCAGGTAACACACACACACACACACACACTGTGCCTAACATCACCAGGTAACACACACACACACACTGTCCCTAACATCACCAGGTAACACACACACACACACTGTCCCTAACATCACCAGGTAACACACACACACACACTGTGCCTAACATCACCAGGTAACACACACACACACACTGTGCCTAACATCACCAGGTAACACACACACACACACTGTGCCTAACATTACCAGGTAACACACACACACACACTGTCCCTAACATCACCAGGTAACACACACACACACACTGTCCCTAACATCACCAGGTAACACACACACACACACTGTGCCTAACATCACCAGGTAACACACACACACACACTGTGCCTAACATCACCAGGTAACACACACACACACACTGTCCCTAACATCACCAGGTAACACACACACACACACTGTGCCTAACATCACCAGGTAACACACACACACACACTGTCCCTAACATCACCAGGTAACACACACACACACACTGTCCCTAACATCACCAGGTAACACACACACACACACTGTGCCTAACATCACCAGGTAACACACACACACACACTGTGCCTAACATCACCAGGTAACACACACACACACACTGTCCCTAACATCACCAGGTAACACACACACACACACTGTCCCTAACATCACCAGGTAACACACACACACACACTGTCCCTAACATCACCAGGTAACACACACACTCTTTACCCAACGTGTGTGTGTGTGTGTGTAGCTGTGAAGAGGCCCAGACCAGAACATGGACGAGTCCCAACAACGGAGCCCAGTTCTACACCAGCCTGCTCAAGGCAGAGGTACACCCTACCTCACCCCTACCTCACCCCTACCTCACCCCTACCTCACCCCTACCTCACCCCTACCTCACCCCACCTCTCTCTCTCCTCCAGACGGCTGTCTGGGTGAACTTCTTCTCCTGGGTCGTCATCGGGGTGCTGCTGCTCCTACAGAGAGGTCGGGGGTCAAAGTTCACCCTGCTGGGGGAGGGGCCTGACGTCTCCGCCTCCGAGACTGAGCCCTTCCTGCACCGCCCCGCACGGCCGTAGACACACGCACACACCCTGACTGACCCACTCGGATCTGCTTGATCTGGTACCCTTCCTGTAAAACCACAAACAGCCTGTTTAAAGAATATTGAGTTTCTCCTTTCTCTCCTCTCTCTTTTCTCCCCCTCTCTCTTCTCTTTTCTCTCTTCTTTCTCTCTCTCTCTTTCTCATGTTTTCTATGATCACCTGACATAGAACTGTCTAGAACAGTAAAAACGTTTTGTTTTCCGTAGTGCAGGCTTGTTCTGTCTTCCAGGACGTAGTTCAGCCAGCCTGTTTATGTTGCGCTGCCCTCTGCTGGTGGTGCTGCGGTACTCTGCTCTTATCAAGGACATGGTTATGAGAACCTGTTCTGTCATAGGTCACATGACACCACCTCTCCTCTGTTGAATTGTTTTTTTAAATTTGAGTTTCATTTTTTAATGTTGTGTTGCTAGGAGACACAACAAAGCAGTGTTACTCTCTGTTTCGGATCTAGGAAGTGTGTGTGTGTGTGTGCGTGCGTGCGGACTTAGGTGACAGGATCATCCATTGTCTCTGTTGCTATCAGAGTCCTGTGTTCAGGCACACAGCCAAGGCAACTGCAGTCACACAGACACACACACTCTCATACACACACACCACCAACTCCAC
This sequence comes from Osmerus eperlanus, assembly GCF_963692335.1. Lineage (NCBI taxonomy): Eukaryota > Metazoa > Chordata > Actinopteri > Osmeriformes > Osmeridae > Osmerus > Osmerus eperlanus. The sequence continues at coordinate 39,138 of NW_026911023.1, read as the reverse complement.
TGCAGTCAGCACTACAAGCTGCTCAAAGTCAAGTCGTCCTACACACACACAGACACACACACACACACACACTTCGTTGTCAGAGAGCGAGGGTTGTTGTGTTGGACCTATAATATTTTGTTCAAAAAGAAACACTTTCTGAGATGTTGATGACCAATAAAGATGCTTTTATACATTGTACATTGTTTATACATTGCTTTCATACAGGTAACCATAGCGTTCCCTAACCCACACTGTCTCCTCTTTAGTTCTGCACCTTAACTAGCTGCGCCTTAACTAGCTGCGCCTCATGTTCACTCCTCACCCTCTAGACACAGGGAGGGGGGATCGTGACATACAGCATACACACTCTTCATCTGGTCTGTTGTGTGTGTTATACAAGGAGGTGTGTGTGTGTGTTATACAAGGTGTGTGTGTGTTATACAAGGAGGTGTATGTGTGTGTTATACAAGGAGGTGTGTGTGTGTGTTATACAAGGAGGTGTGTGTGTGTTATACAAGGAGGTGTATGTGTGTGTTATACAAGGAGGTGTGTGTGTGTGTTATACAAGGAGGATTATGTGTGTGTTATACAAGGAGGTGTGTGTGTGTGTTATACAAGGAGGTGTATGTGTGTGTTATACAAGGTGTATGTGTGTGTTATACAAGGAGGTGTATGTGTGTGTTATACAAGGAGGTGTATGTGTGTGTTATACAAGGAGGTGTATGTGTGTGTTATACAAGGAGGTGTATGTGTGTGTTATACAATGAGGTGTGTGTGTGTGTTATACAAGGAGGTGTATGTGTGTGTTATACAAGGAGGTGTATGTGTGTGTTATAGAAGGACAGGTGTGTGTGGTTAGTTGGTTTTATTTAGCAGTAATAACGGTGTAGGGAGACATACTCGATTTACCCCCTCCTCCTCCCCCCTCCCTCCTCCTCCTCCCCCTCCTCCCCTCCTCCTCTCCTCCCCTCCCCCCCTCTCCCCCTCCTCCTCTCCTCCCTCTCCTCCCCTCCCCCCCTCTCCCCCTCCTCTCCTCCCCCTCCTCCTCTCCTCACCTCCCCCCCTCTCCCCCTCCTCCTCTCCTCCCCCTCCTCCTCCCCTCCCCCTCCTCCTCACAGTGTCCTGCTCAGCTTCCTGGTCTGTCTCTCCCGGGCCTCCATGGCAGCCTTGGTGTCCAGCAGCTCATCCAGCTGCCTCCTGACCCGAGCCATGTCCAGCTGGGCGGCCTGGCTCTGCTCCCTCAGCCCGGCAGACTCCGCCCTCAGGGCCTCCGCCGCCGCCGCCAGCTGCTCGCTGCGCACCCGGCACTGCCCCTGCATCCTGGAAGCATCCCCCAGGAGGGACTCCACACTAGCCGCCACGGACTCACACTGGTCCCTGGACATGGTGGTCTGGAGGGGGGAGGAGGGAGGGAAAGAGGAGGGAGGGAGGGGTGGGGGAGGGAGGGAAAGAGGAGGGAGGGAGGGGTGGGGGAGGGAGGGAAAGAGGAGGGAGGGGTGGGGGAGGGAGGGGGAGGGAGGGAGGGGGAGGGAGGGAGGGGGAGGGAGGGATGGGGAGAAAAAGTGTGGAGAGAGAGGGATGACAAATGAGTGGCACACACACACACACACACACACCAGGAGCTAAACCCAACATTAGAGGCTTACTGCAGCTTGGCACTAGACAGCGTGTGTGAAGTAACGAGAGAGAGAGGGGGGGAGAGAGAGAGGGGGGGAGAGGGAGCGTCATCCTTCATCTCTACTCTCGTCACCCTGAACGTTTGGTGTTCGAACATACGATGTCATCGCTGTTAGAACAGAGAACGTGCCCGTCCGGCAAGCCGTTAAAACAGCGCCCCCTGGTCACAGTTTTCGACAGGTCATCTATTTCGATACAACACCTGGAAAACCGTGTTCATGCTTTCGCGCGGCCCCTTCACGGGCTATCCGTTAAAACTTCGTTGGCAGTTCAACGGTAAACACCGGGGAGAACACGCGCCCTGATCTGTCGGGCTGAAAGTGACTAGAAAGAAGCTTACAATTGGCTAATCCTCCTCCCTCCCTCCCCTCTCTCTCTCTCTCACACGGTAGACTAGTCTTTATCTACCTCTCTCCCTCCCCTCTCTCTCTCTCTCTCTCACACGGTAGACTAGTCTTTATCTCTCTACCTCCCTCCCTCCCCTCTATCTCTCTCTGTCTCACACGGTAGACTAGTCTTTATCTCTCTACCTCCCTCCCTCCCCTCTATCTCTCTCTCTCTCACACGGTAGACTAGTCTTTATCTCTCTACCTCCCTCCCTCCCCTCTCTCTCTCTCTCTCTCTCTCTCACACGGAAGGCTAGTCTGATATTCATGACAAATGTGATTTGAACAGATTAAGTGGTCTGATTTAGTAAGAGCAGGTTAGCGTGCACATCCAAACAGCAGTTAAACATTCTAAACTGCCAACTCTGGGATAACCGTCAACTGTGTCTATGCCTATAAAACATGCTTGCATTAGATTCTAATTTCTAATCATTTCTTACCAAAAATAATTAAATTCTGATTTAATTGAAAATGAACAGTCCTCCTTCTCACCCGCGCGGGTTTGATATTGAAATATCCGTTTGATTCCGTTGGTTATTTCTCCGGTTTTCAGGTTCAGTACCTTTGCACGACTTCTCCAGAACCGAGGTCTTAAACGAATTCCTTTAAACGTGACCAACAAGAACCGTCTTTCATTTAATCCGAACAGATTAGAGTGAGAGAGGAGAGAGAGAGAGGGAGTGACGCAGTATTTAACACTAAGCTCCTCAATTCTATTTTAATCTATTATGAGTCGCATTTCTAAGTAATTTAATAGAACAATCAACGTTTTAACCTTGTAATTCATTCACCTCGGTGTTTCCTCGCGTCTCCGTCCGCAGTACCAGCTGCTCGCCACTAGAGGGCAACGCACGCAGACGACATGTGCTCGAGTGTGTGCTAGTGAGTGTGTGCTAGTGAGTGTGTGCTAGTGTGAGTGTATTAGTGTGAGTGTGCTAGTGTGAATGTGTGCTCGTGAGTGTGTGTGTGTTAGTGAGTGTGTGCTAGTGTGTGTGTGTTAGCCTGAGTGTGTGTTAGTGTGAGTGTGTTTTAGTGTGAGTGTGTTAGTGTGAGTGTGCTAGTGTGAATCTGTGCTTGTGAGTGTGTGTTAGTGAGTGTGTGCTAGTGAGCGTGTGTGTTAGTCTGAGTGTGTGCTAGTGTGTGTGTGTTAGTGTGTGTTAGTGAGAGTGTGTGTTAGTGAGAGTGTGTGTTAGTCTGAGTGTGTGTTAGTGAGAGTGTGTGTTAGTCTGAGTGTGTGCTAGTGTGTGTGTGTTAGTCTGAGTGTGTGCTAGTGTGTGTGTGTTAGTGTGAGTGTGTGTTAGTGAGAGTGTGTGTTAGTGAGAGTGTGTGTTAGTCTGAGTGTGTGCTAGTGTGTGTGTGTTAGTCTGAGTGTGTGCTAGTGTGTGTGTGTTAGTGTGAGTGTGTGTTAGTGAGAGTGTGTGTTAGTGAGAGTGTGTGTTAGTCTGAGTGTGTGTTAGTGAGAGTGTGTGTTAGTCTGAGTGTGTGCTAGTGTGTGTGTGTTAGTGAGTGTGTGCTAGTGTGTGTGTGTTAGTGTGTGTTAGTGTGAGTGTGTGTTAGTGAGAGTGTGTGTTAGTGAGAGTGTGTGTTAGTGAGAGTGTGTGTTAGTGTGTGAGTGTGTGTTAGTGAGAGTGTGTGTTAGTGTGTGAGTGTGTGTTAGTGTGTGAGTGTGTGTTAGTGAGAGTGTGTGTTAGTGTGTGAGTGTGTGTTAGTGTGTTAGTGAGAGTGTGTGTTAGTGTGTGAGTGTGTGTTAGTGTGTGAGTGTGTGTTAGTGTGTGAGTGTGTGTTAGTGTGTGAGTGTGTGTTAGTGAGAGTGTGTGTTAGTGAGAGTGTGTGTTAGTGTGTGAGTGTGTGAGTGTGTGTTAGTGAGAGTGTGTGTTAATGAGAGTGTGTGTTAGTGTGTGAGTGTGTGTTAGTGTGTGAGTGTGTGTTAGTGAGAGTGTGTGTTAGTGAGAGTGTGTGTTAGTGTGTGAGTGTGTGTTAGTGAGAGTGTGTGTTAGTGAGAGTGTGTGTTAGTGTGTGAGTGTGTGTTAGTGAGAGTGTGTGTTAGTGTGTGAGTGTGTGTTAGTGAGAGTGTGTGTTAGTGTGTGAGTGTGTGTTAGGCTTCTTTGGGCAAAAAAAACAAACTTGCATGCTATTTAGCATCTCATCAAACCCACACTATGTCCTAGGTTTGGGCACGGCAGGTTGTTACACTGTTGTTACACTGTGATGACAGTGCTGTTACACTGTTGTTACACTGTGATGACAGTGCTGTTACACTGTTGTGTGTGTGAGATGCTGAGATGAGGGGTAAAACTGCCCACGCCACATTACACAGCCATGACAACGCAGCCATGACAACGCAGCCATGACAACGCAGGGAAAAAACCCAGACAGCCCAGATAAACAGATTAACACATGTTTCTACGATTGGTTAAAAGATGAGTATTATGGGATGCGAGTCAGCAAAATAGAATCCTGGTACATCAAGCAAGCTGAATTTATTGGTTGACCTTCATCTTCATCATCATCATCATCATCATCACACTCTGTTAATGCATTACGAGGCTGTGCGAATCAAACACTTCGATTGGTCCACGTCTGACAGACTGTGGATATCTAAAGCAGCTGATTGGATAATTCATTCCCCAATGGAAGAAGCAAGTTGATTATCCATGACAACCAGGAAGTAGAGCGTAACTTGACCCCTAACCCCGGTCTACTCCAGCGTGTCGAGCGGTTGTCACGGTGATATCATCATTAGTGCGTGAGTCTGAGAGACTCACGTCAGAGCAGGGTAAGGTAAGGTAGCATTAATCGAAGGTGACCCCAAGTACAATCTCCCTCTCCACCAATCAGAGGGTCTGTTTGAAGCTGTCTCCTGACCCTGGCCTATTGGCTACTGGTGGTTGCATCCTATTGGCTACTGCAGATTCTGTCCGGTGAGGTTCCGGAACCAAAACGTTCTACATTCTTAGGGCCGTCTGTGGAGAGCACATTCTCTGTTCTGAAGGCTGCAGCTCTGGTGCTCCATAGCACCCAGTCCTGAGGCCTCCTAACCTCTCCCCCCTCACTCCCTGGGAACAGACAGTGTGTTATGATGGTGACCCCAACCCTAACCCCCAATCTAACCCCAACCCTAGCCCCCAATCTAACCCCCAACCCTAACCCCCAATCTAACCCCAACCCTAGCCCCCAATCTAACCCCCAACCCTAACCCCCAATCTAACCCCAACCCTAGCCCCCAATCTAACCCCCAACCCTAACCCCCAATCTAACCCCAATCCTAGCCCCCAATCTAACCCCCAACCCTAGCCCCCAATCTAATCCCCAACCCTAGCCCCCAATCCAAACCCAGCGTTCTAGAACCCTCTCCCGTCTGTCGGAGTTGCCATGGTGCCGTCGCCCGTGGTGTCCCTAAAAGCACGCGTGCCGCTGTCATGGCAACGTCAACGTCCCAGCACGTTGACAACGCTAGATAGCAGTTAAACAGCCAGTGTGCCTGGCATGTATGTGTGTGTGACATGTTGGAAGGTGTGAATTTGTGTGTTGGTAGTTTTTTACTTTTATTTTTGCTTTGGCATGTTTAGGTCTGTACACGTGCACACGCGTGTGTGTGTGTGCATGTGTGTGTGTGTGCACATCTTGGACTAGTTGCATAAAATACAGATGATGTTAATGTGGTCAAAACACAGAGTTGATGTTTATGTTTGTGTCTGGGTGTGTCATCGTGCGTGATGTTTATGTTTGTGTCTGGGTGTGTCATCGTGCGTGTGCATTTGCTTACATGTGTCCACGCATGTTTCTGTGTGTGAGTACAAATGTGACAATCTCTTGGCACTCTGATTGGACAGTTCGGCTCCTTGCTCCGCCCAATAGCCAGCATTCATCAGAGAGGCAGAGATGGTGAAAACACATGAAAACACTAAACGAACCAGAACCATAAAATAACCTTAAAATAACCTCAAAATAAATATAAAACAACCATAGATGACCATAAAACAACGGTGACCGTAAGACAACCGTACATGGTCAAGCCAAAGCTGTACAGTGCCAACTAAGACGGCGTGATTCAGTGCTTTAAACAGGACAGGCGATTAAGGAACAGGAAACAGGAAGTCCTCTCGCTTTTGTGGCTCGAGTCACATGACTGCATTCTGGAGTCACATGACTGGGTTTAGTCCAGGCAGTCACATGACTGGGCAGCCCCTTCCATCGAACAGGAATGGAAAGTCTTTCAGTCAGGGTGTGTGTGTGTTTGTGTGTGTCTAAACCAGGTAATTCCCCTTCGTACAGTTTTTTTCCAGAAGCTTCAATCAGTGGAGTCCATCTGCCTCCCTCTTTAGCCACCACCCAGGGCGTGCGAGGAAGGATAGAACTGTCGAGTGTGCTCTCTCTCTCCTTCTCTTTCTCTGTGGAGAGAGAGAGACAGAGCGAGAGAGAGAGAGAGGGAGGGAGGGGTCTGTCCTGTTGTTTGGCTGATGCAGGAGATTGAGTCAGCTATAGTCCACTCTGGAGAGGGAGGGATGGAGGGAGGAGAGGAGGAGAGAGAGGGATGGAGGGAGGAGAGGAGGGGAGGGGAGAGGGGGATGGAAGGGTGTCAGGTGTCCATCCTCTCTTCGGTCTGGTCTCTATGGGAACGGAGAGATAGCAGGATGGAGGAGATGGATGGAGGAATCTTCTCTCCTTTTGTTTCTGCTTCTCCTCTTCTTCTCTCTCCTTTCCTCCTCCTCTCCTATTCTCCTCTCCTCTCCTGGTGTCTGGAAGGTTCTGGAGCTGTTGATGAAATGGAAGACTAGTGATATTCTCTGCCTTTATTTCTCTTCTTTTAACCTTGTTTTCTTTTTCAGTCTCTCCTTCTCTCCTCTCTCCTTCTCTCCTCTCTCCTTCTCTCCTCTCTTCTTCTCTCCTCTCTCCTTCTCTCCTTCTCTCCTCTCTCCTTCTCTCCTCTCTTCTTCTCTCCTTCTCTCCTCTCTCCTTCTCTCCTCTCTCCTTCTCTCCTCTCTCCTTCTCTCCTCTCTCCTTCTCTCCTCCTCTCCTCTCTCCTTCTCTCCTCTCTCCTTCTCTCCTCTCTTCTCCTCTCCTCTCTTCTTCTCTCCTCTCTCCTTCTCTCCTCTCTCCTTCTCTCCTTCTCTCCTCTCTCATTCTCTCCTTCTCTCCTCTCTCCTTCTCTCCTCTCTTCTTCTCTCCTCTGGAGTTCGATGTAGAGTTCCTCTCGGAGCCGTGGAAGACAAGCGACTTCCATCCTTCTGTCTCAGTCCTCCTCCTCTCCTCTCCCCTCTCTCTCCTCTCATCTAAGGCCCTCCTCTTCCCTCTCTTCCTCCTCCTATATTTGGTCTTTCTCTGCCACTCTTATCTTTGCATAGATGTCTGAAATGTTTCTAGTCTTAAACCTCCTTTTTTACATTGATATATTTTTTGTCTGAAACCTCTCTTCTCTCTCTCTCCTTTACATCTTGCTCACACGATTCCATACGCGTTCACTTTCCTTTGCTGAAAGTATCTCTATCTCTCTCTCCGTCTGTGAATGTCATGTTCATCTCAGATTCTCTCTTATTTCCTCCCTTGTCCTCTGTTGTTCTGTCCATCACAGGACGTGTCCATCACAGGACGTGTCCAGAGTGGCAGCTCTCCTCTCCGTGGACGATCAACACCGGGAAGAAGAAGGCTTCCTGGTAGTCTGGGGGGCTCTCCACCTCCTCCCTCGCCTCCTCCCCCCTCTCCCCCCCGTCCTCCCTCACCTCCTCCCCCTCCCCCTCTCCTTCCAGCACTCCTCTGCTCTCTTCGTCATCCTGTCTGGACCCTAACCCCAGAAACCCTCCCCCTCCTCCCCCACCCTCCTCCCCCCTTCCTCCCAGTCCTCCCCCCATGCTGCGTGAGTGAAACAGACTCCCAGGCCTCGCCCCTCCCCCCAGCCGGCCCAGAGAGAAGCCGCTACGGCTCAGCACCAGCCTCCCCCCGACTCCTCCTCCCCCCCCGCCTCCCCCCTGGGCGTGGGCCCTCATGCTGGCCACCGTGGCGTTGAGGATGGCGGTGGTCCCCGAGGGCGCGCGGAGCCGCGAGGGCAGCGAGGAGGAGGAGGTGGTCCTCCGACAGCGCGGGCAGCTCTGGAGCAGGTAGGCGGAGCTAAACACGGCCGGGAGGGGCCCGGGGATGACTCCGCCCACCACGCCAGCGCCCGGGGTGGAGGAGGCGGTGGTGGCGCTAGTCTCACCCCCCCCTCCCCCCCCCTGGTCCAGGTCCATCAGCAGGGCCTCAGAGTAGGACGGCACCATCTGCTGGTTGCACCTGATGTGCCACTCCAGCTCTGTCATGTCGACCGTGTTCACCCTGGAGATCGCACTGTAGCTCCCCCTGCTCACCCCCCCGTCTGCCCCTCCTCCCCCGCCCTCCGGCCCTGCCTCGCTCCCGTCCCCCGCCCCTCCTCCCGCCCCCCCCGCCCCCCCGTCCTCCTCCTCCCCGAACAGCTTCTCCACGTGGTAGTGGACGTAGGCGGTGCGGCGCTCCGACACCACCCTGAGCGGCCAGGACAGTAGGAGGGCGGAGGCCAGCCAGAACACCCTGTGTCTGGAGTACCAGGGCCGGCGCGCCGCCTCGGGGAACGACAGGACGTGCTCCCGGAAGTCCACGTTCTTCAGGTGCATGCCCTCGCGCGCCTCCATGTAGTCGTCCAGCCCCTCGTTCTCGCCGAAGAAGCGCGCCCTCTGGGTGAGGTAGGCTGCTTCGGCGCGGGCGGAGGAGAAGGAGAAGCACTTGGTGAAGCGCAGGCGCACGGCGGGGTAGTCATGGAGACCCTGGAGGTGCTTGGAGACGTCGCGGACGCCGTAGCGGGTGAAGTCGAACTCTGAGCTGGAGGCGTGAGTGTTGACGCGCTCGTGGTACACCTGGGGAGGAGGGGGAGGAGGGGGGGAGGGGGGAGGGAGGGAGGGGGGAGGGAGGGGAGAAAGGGAGAGAGGACAGTGGAAGGGAGAGAAAGTGTTTTATGTCTGAATTCATCTGTGTATGTAAGTATCCTACCATGCACGTGTGTGATACCGTGTGTGTGTGTGTGCACCAGTCGCCCCCTCACCTGAGTGGTAGTGTAGGAGTCCCCGTTGCGGTAGCGCGTCACCTGCCTGGTCCTCCTGACATAGTGGTAGCTGATGGCCTTCCACCAGATGCAGGGCGTGGCCTGCTGCAGGCGCTGCACGCGCTCGTACACCTCGGCCGTGTCGGCGCGGGCCAGCACCGCCACACGGGCGTAGCAGTGCCAGCACTCCACCAGGTACAGCACGTACAGCATGGCCAGGAACGCCAGGGGGGCGTACACGTAGCCGCTGGCGCACGGGCGCTCCACACGCAGGAAGTCGTCATAGTAGAAGGCGGCGGCGGAGGAGGAGGAGGGGGAGGAGGGGGAGGAGGGGGAGGAGGGGGAGGAGGGGGAGAGGACAGGGATGCGGCAGTAGGAGCACCAGGCCAGCGTGCTGAAGCAGGCAGACATCAGTAGCGTCAGCAGGACACACTTCCAGTGAGACTCCCGACACAGGGAGGACGGGAGGGACTGCTGTACAGGACGCTGCTGCAGAGGGGGGGGGGGGGGGGGGGGGGGGGAGAGGGGGAGAGGGGAGGGGGGGGGGAGGGGGAGGAAGGGTGTTAGTGAACTTTGAGGTTTGAGAAAGTTCTGGAGATGAGCATCTTGCTCATCCTTCTTTCTTTTCGTTATTCCATCCATCCCAGAGATGAAGGGATGAACTGCTTTGAGGCATCTCTCCTTATCTTTTGATCTTCCTCCTAAATGCACTCCTTCATAGATTCTACAGTCTCTCTTCTCTCTACCTATGTTCCTATCAATCTATCTTTCTATCTATCTTGTTTTCCAATTCACTTGTATTCATTCCTTTAATGGGTCTCTCTCTTCCTCCCTCTTTCTCTTTCTGGGTCTTTTTCTCTCTCTTGAGGATGAGAGGGTTATTTCCTCTCTGTGTAACCGTAGATGCTCCCCACACACACACTCACACACACACTCACACACACACACACACACACTCACACACACACACACACACACTCACACACACACACACACACACACACACACACACACACACACACAAGCTAGATGTGGCTCCTATCTAGGCATTTGTGTATGATGGTATTGGATGATACAAAACACACACACACACACACACTGCCACAAACACACACACACACACTGCCTCACACACACACACACACTAAGTGCTTATGAAACAGTCAGTGTCTAGGAGCAGGTTAATAGCCTAGCATCTCCACTGGATGCCAGAGGTGAATAATTTAAACAACCAGATATTCCGCCTTCCAGAATGTTCCATAACTCTTGCTAGCGCTTACAGCAGTGTGCGTGTGCGTGAGTGTCTGTGAGTGTGTGTGTGTGAGTGAGTGAGTGAGTGTGTGTGCGCCTAAGAGCACAGATGCAAAAGGTTGTTGGTGAAGTAAACATATCTTTTGTAACATCATTGCTTTGCTTTCTGACAGATATCTGGAAGGCAGAGAGAGATGGAAAGAAAGAGAGAGATGAAGGGAGATGGAGAGAGAGGATGGACAGAGAGAGAGGATGGACAGAGAGATGGACTTCATCTCTATCACCGTCTCTCTCCATCCCTCTTTCTCTCTCCATCCCTCTCTCCCTCTTTCTCTCTCCCTCTTTCTCTCCCTCTTTCTCTCCATCCCTCTTTCTCTCTCCATCCCTCTCTCCCTGTTTCTCTCCCTCTTTCTCTCTCTCCCTCTTTCTCTCTCCCTCCCTCACCCTCCACCACAGTGCAGACATCATCTAGCCCTCTGATATCTTGGCTTGAAAACTGCTGTCCATATAACTCTCTCACACACACACAAACACACACACCTACACGCCTAACACTACACACACCTGTACACACACATCCACACACACCGTAAAACTGTGCCACTGCTGACTTCAAGGGCTTTCTGTAAAAGGTATCTGAAATGAAGGGCACTCCTCCCCCCTCTCCTCTCATCCTCCCCCCTCTCCCCCTCCCTTTCTATAACCCAATGACAAACCATTACTCCTCTGTCACCCCTCTTTTATCCTTACTTAACCTCCTCTCTCCACATCACCTCCTCTCTCTCTCCCTCCTCCTCCTCTCCTTTCTGCCCCTCCTCCCCTCTCCTCCTCCCTCCGTCTCTGTTGATATTGATCGGACTATTACAGCAGCCAGCAGGTGAACATCAGAGAGAGAGAGATGTTGTGTCAGAGAAACAGAAAGAGGAGGAGAAAAAGAGAGGAAGTAGAGAGGAGGAGAGGAGGAGGAGGGATAAGGAAGAGAGATGAGGAGGAGAGGAGATGAGGAGGAGAAGAGATAAGGAGAGGAGGGATAAGGAAGAGGAGGAGAGATGAGGAGGAGAGGAGATAAGGAGAGGAGGAGATGAGGAGGAGAGATTAGGTGTCAGACTGCGTCATCTGGTCTTGACCAGGTCTGCCTCTGGTCCTCGTCTCCTGCTGATAACGTGATTGGATAGGACTCCTGCTGTGACCTTTGAACTACAGACCAACCGCAGGGGGAGACTCAGCCAAGGCCCTTTCGTTGCCAAAGCAACACCGTCAGGGATGCCCCATTAGGGTTGGTGCTCTGTGTGTGTGTGAGAGAGAGAGTGTGTGAGTGTGTGTGTGTGTGTGATGAAGGTCACAGTAAAAGTCTATAGCAGCTTTGTATGTCCTTTCAGATGAGTAAGATGTATTTGATGTGTGTGTGTTTGAGAGAGGGAGAAAGAGAGGGAGAGAGAGAGGGAGAGTTGACAGATTGCATCTCCCCAGGGATCAAGACTGCCAAAAACTGCTTTCTCTTTTTTCTTTCTCCCTTTCTCCCTCCCTCCCTCTCCCTCTTTCTCTATTTTAAGACTGTACGGTTTAAATCCACTAGTTAGGCTAAAGATTATTTTTGTTTCACTCTCAACGTCCTCTATTCGCATCAGAAGCGTTATTTAACGGTTCCCAGTCCGACAGACCGAGCGTGCAGCATGGTCGCTATCATCAGCGGGGCACCGCGTGAGAAGGTTGTCAGGAGCGGGAAAGGTCTCCTGCTTTATAGGCCAGCATGGAGAGGCTCTCGCGGTAAACAAGGTCTATGAGGAATTGGTGAAACGACGTCTACCGAAGATCTCTTGTTGTCTTTCAGACCAGGCTGCACGTTACTCTCGGTCCACGTTGTCAAGTAGTGACGGGATTCCCTCGAGAATTTAAATTCGTTAACTGAGAGAAAGAGAGAGGGGAGGGAGGGAGAGAATGTGCCCAGGGGAGGGGGACGAGCTGTGTGTAAAACGAAGCACGTTCAACAACGGGGGGAGAGAGGGAGAGAAAGGGCAAGGGAAGGAGAGAGAGAGATGGAGGAGAGGAAGGCACACCGACTGCAATGCAGTCACGGAGAGGAAGATGGAGGGAGGGCACGAGAGAGAAAGAGCCTGCCACCTGGATACGGTGATTACGGAGGGACACAGAAGAAAAACGACGTCAGCCTGTGCTCGGAGGCGTGTCATCTTGGCACTAGTAAACAGTATGGCCAACTGTACCGACACGTTTAAGTTCCCTCTCTTTCACGGTGGTGTGAAATTATATATTTTTTGGTTCCCGGTCTGTTCAGCCCACCCTCTCTCTCGCCTCTCCTCATCTCCTTCGCGGACCGACTCCGTCATAACAAGGCCGTGTCATTCAGAAACCGTGCTCGCGGCAATACCGGATGGAGGTGTCAGTTTCACCGACATTAGAGCGAGCCGCTGGGCTAACTGACGCGAATGTATTGTATCTTTTGAAATGACAAGCAGCCTCGAGCAGGAAACAGTATTATAAACATCACGGGCTGTAATCAAAACAAACACACAGACACACCTGTTCTCTCCCTGTCCCGTCCTGTCCGTCCAGTATGGGCTCATGTCCGGTTGCAGTCTCCTCAGACTGCATTTTCTTTCTTTCCCCCTCTTGCTGCCCGTTCTTAGCAACGGGACCGGGGACCCTCCCCGGTAACGGTTGGAGGTTGGGACCTCCCCGGCGCTGGAGTCACCCCATCCGTCGCCAGGTGGGATCCGGTTTCACGATGCCAGAGCCTGCGGCAAATGCGCATTATTCACGGTGAATTAGGCTACCGTCCCCCTGCTCGAGCCTGTCCCGCTGATTCTCTCACCCAGCGCGCTTCTCCTCGCTCACATTTTCTCTTAGCAACATATTTCCCGGTAAACAGAGCTTTCACCTATTTAACCTCCGCCGTGTCAAACCGTGGGATTCTCGAGATGCGCAGGTGGGGCGACGTGTGAGAATGCGGCGAAACGGGAACGGTTTCCTTCATAGCAGTGGGGGCGGCAGGCACGAGAGCGCTGATGCGAGGAAAGATGGATGGATGCGCGTGAGGAAGACGTTCGGAAAGAAAGCAGACGAGGCTGCACGAGGTGTAGATGTAGGCGGGGACGGTTAATCAGCGCGTTGTTTGCCAAATGACACAGCCCATGTGTGTCAGTCGGTAAACAACATCAGAACTGAAAAAGAACAAACAACCGGATAGATACTCGCGAGCAGTCTCCTTAGAGATCCCGTTTCACCTACACACACACCGTCCTCTGTGCCCTTGACGTCATCCCCCCAAATGCACTAGCAACAGAGTAACATGGAGTTAGGCTTCTTCGGTTGTGTTGTTGTCTAGGTAACACACACACACTCCTACAGGGCCCTATGATCTATGGGAGTCAGGTGGCTGAGCGTGAGGGAGTCGGGCTAGTAATCTGAAGGTTGCCAGTTTGATTCCCAGCCGTGCCAAATGACGTTGTGTCCTTGGGCAAGGCACTTCACCCTACTTGCTTCGGGGAGAATGTCCCTGTACTTACTGTAAGTCGCTCTGGATAAGAGCTTCTGCTAAATGACTAAATGTAAATGATCTCAGCCTCTCTCTTTCTCTCCCTCTCACACACACAATTTCATCATGTCTGTAATTAATATCATGGGATTGAATGCAGCATGAACTGGAAAATAAAGCCTTCCTGTTAAACATAATAAACTTTATTTTTGTATAAAAATAATTTCTTTAACTTTTAGAACAATAACTTTGACAGAAAACATTTACAGAAGCCGTTTACTCAATACATAGATGAGGACGGCATTAGTGTGTGTGTGTGTTTCTATGACAACGCTCCTTGAGTAGAGTACAGCTGGTACACTGTGCGACTCAAAGCTGGACCCAGATTTCTGTAAACAACAACAAACCAACAAAACCATCAACCACCTCTACTTCCTAATTCTCTTCAGTTTGAGCTTTATAGAATGAATGGAGGGATGGATGGAGAGAGGAGGAAGAGAGATATGGAGAGAGAGAGAGATGGAGAGAGAGATGAGGAGAGAGAGAGATGGAGAGAGAGATAAGGAGAGAGAGATGAGGAGAGAGATAGATGGAGAGAGATGGAGATGAGGAGAGAGAGAGTTGGAGAGAGATGGAGATGAGGAGATGAGGAGAGAGAGAGTTGGAGAGAGATGGAGATGAGGAGAGAGAGAGTTGGAGAGAGATGGAGATGAGGAGAGAGAGAGTTGGAGAGAGATGGAGATGAGGAGAGAGAGAGTTGGAGAGAGATGGAGATGAGGAGATGAGGAGAGTTGGAGAAAACAGACCTCTGCAGTTTGCCGTATCTGATGGAGGAGAGCAGCTTCTCCTTCTCTGTCTCAGAGCTGCAGCCCTCGTATGCTGTCAGGAGACTGGAGGAGGAGGGAGGGAGGAGGGAGGGGGGTGAGGGAGGGGGTGGAGAAGGGAGCGGGAAGGGGGGTGGAGGAGGGAGGGAGAGAGAAGCTGTTAACTCATGAACACTAGAATGAATGGATGACCTTTGACCTGTCAAGATGACCCCCAGGTAACCCCCCCCCACCACCACCAACCATACAGTCACATTCCAGAAAGGATAAAAGACCAACTAAGGGAGTCAGGTGGCTGAGTGGTGAGGGAATCGGGCTAGTAATCCGAAGGTTGCCAGTTCGATCCCCGGTCATGCCAACTGACGTTGTGTCCTTGGGCAAGGCACTTCACCCTACTTGCCTCGGGGGGAATGTCCCTGTACTTACTGTAAGTCGTTCTGGATAAGAGCGTCTGCTAAATGACTAAATGTAATGTAATGTAACTCTTCTGATCACATCCAGTGTCAGTGGTTCAGGAGTCTATTACTCCTGTCGTCCTGAGCGATTAGATGCCTGTCCACCATGATCCCAGGAAACAGCCCGCAGGCCAAAGTAATCGATCAGCGATCTGGTTAAGCTGATAATCAATAACACAGAGAGGCAGAGAGGGAGAGGCACACACACTCTGACTGGGTCGTGAAAAAATGATGCTGTGTCCTTGGGCAAGGCTCTGGATAAAAGCGTCTGCTAAATGTAAATGTAGTGTGTACCTGTTAAGGGTGCTGTAGTGTGTGTGTGTGTGTGTGTGTGTGTGTACCTGGTCAGGGTGCTGTAGTGTGTGTGTGTGTACCTGTTAAGGGTGCTGTAGTGTGTGTGTGTGTACCTGTTAAGGGTGCTGTAGTGTGTGTGTGTGTGTGTGTGTGTGTGTACCTGGTCAGGGTGCTGTAGTGTGTGTGTGTGTGTGTGTGTACCTGTTAAGGGTGCTGTAGTGTGTGTGTGTGTGTACCTGTTAAGGGTGCTGTAGTGTGTGTGTGTGTGTGTACCTGTTAAGGGTGCTGTAGTGTGTGTGTGTGTGTGTGTGTGTGTGTACCTGGTCAGGGTGCTGTAGTGTGTGTGTGTGTGTGTGTGTGTGTGTGTGTGTACCTGGTCAGGGTGCTGTAGTTCTCCAGTATGGCTGCGGCCTTGTCTCCAGACAGACCACTAATCTGCATCAGCTGCCTGGCAAACACCTCCCTCACGGTCTGGCACTGACACACATCCCAGGTACACATACATACCAAAATTATTACACAAGACATATATATTATTTTGGATCGTGACCGGACCTGTGGAGGAGAGAGAGGAGGACAGGCAGGAAAGGACACGGGCTGGAATTGAACCCGGGATCCTGTGTTGAGACTTACCTTGTTTTTAACTGCTCCCTGGTTGAACTCAGGGAAGGAGATGAGAGAGCAGGATGTGTTCTCCCTCCCCCCCCCCTCCTCCCCCTCCCCCTCCAGTTCTCTGGAGCGACAGATGAGGGTGCGGTTCTAAAGAAGAGAGAGGGGAGGACGAAGGGAGAGGGTTAGAGAGTGAAGGAGTAGACAGGGATCAGACACAGGTGTGTGTGTGTGAGTGTGGTGTGTGTGTTACCTGGTACAGCTTACTGAGGTATCTGGTCATGACGGTGAGGTAGGCAGCAGACTCTCTCACATCCTGAACCCTCTTCACATAGAACCCATCCACCACCTCCACACACACACACACACACACAGATACGCACACATGAATTTCTTTGTGTACCAGGATGTTGATAATGGCCTTCTGCAGGGTGTGTGTGTGTGTACCTATGTGTTGATGATGGCCTTCTGCAGGGTGTGTGTGTGTGTACCTGTGTGTTGATGATGGCTTGCTGCAGGGTGCTCTCAGGTAAGCTGAGATGAGAGGCTGCAGTACCACACTCCTCCACCAGGTACACAGGCCTCCTCAGACCACACCTCTTCATACGGAACTGGGGGAGGGAGGGATCAGGGAGGGAGGGAGTTTTTGTCTACAATTATTATCTTGTGTTTCTCAGACACACACCCAGACAGCTCCCTGCGTGACCCCTGACCCCAGACAGCTCCCTGCGTGACCCCAGACAGCTCCCTGCATGACCCCAGACAGCTCCCTGCATGACCCCTGACAGCTCCCTGCGTGACCCCTGACCCCTGACAGCTCCCTGCGTGACCCCTGACAGCTCCCTGCGTGACCCCTGACAGCTCCCTGCGTGACCCCTGACCCCTGACAGCTCCCTGCGTGACCCCTGACCCCAGACAGCTCCCTGCGTGACCCCTGACCCCAGACAGCTCCCTGCATGAACCCTGACCCCAGACAGCTCCCTGCATGAACCCTGACCCCAGACAGCTCCCTGCGTGACCCCAGACAGCTCCCTGCATGACCCCTGACAGCTCCCTGCGTGACCCCTGACCCCTGACAGCTCCCTGCATGACCCCTGACAGCTCCCTGCGTGACCCCAGACAGCTCCCTGCATGACCCCTGACCCCAGACAGCTCCCTGCATGACCCCTGACAGCTCCCTGCATGACCCCTGACCCCAGACAGCTCCCTGCGTGACCCCAGACAGCTCCCTGCGTGACCCCTGACAGCTCCCTGCATGACCCCTGACCCCTGACAGCTCCCTGCGTGACCCCAGACAGCTCCCTGCATGACCCCTGACCCCAGACAGCTCCCTGCATGACCCCTGACAGCTCCCTGCATGACCCCTGACCCCAGACAGCTCCCTGCGTGACCCCAGACAGCTCCCTGCGTGACCCCTGACAGCTCCCTGCATGACCCCTGACCCCTGACAGCTCCCTGCGTGACCCCTGACCCCAGACAGCTCCCTGCGTGACCCCTGACCCCAGACAGCTCCCTGCATGAACCCTGACCCCAGACAGCTCCCTGCATGAACCCTGACCCCAGACAGCTCCCTGCGTGACCCCAGACAGCTCCCTGCATGACCCCTGACAGCTCCCTGCGTGACCCCTGACCCCTGACAGCTCCCTGCATGACCCCTGACAGCTCCCTGCGTGACCCCAGACAGCTCCCTGCATGACCCCTGACAGCTCCCTGCGTGACCCCTGACAGCTCCCTGCGTGACCCCTGACCCCTGACAGCTCCCTGCGTGACCCCTGACCCCAGACAGCTCCCTGCGTGACCCCTGACCCCAGACAGCTCCCTGCATGAACCCTGACCCCAGACAGCTCCCTGCATGAACCCTGACCCCAGACAGCTCCCTGCATGACCCCTGACAGCTCCCTGCATGACCCCTGACAGCTCCCTGCATGACCCCTGACAGCTCCCTGCATGACCCCTGACCCCAGACAGCTCCCTGCATGACCCCTGACAGCTCCCTGCATGACCCCTGACAGCTCCCTGCATGACCCCTGACCCCAGACAGCTCCCTGCATGACCCCTGACAGCTCCCTGCATGACCCCTGACCCCTGACAGCTCCCTGCATGACCCCTGACAGCTCCCTGCATGACCCCTGACAGCTCCCTGCATGACCCCTGACAGCTCCCTGCATGACCCCTGACCCCAGACAGCTCCCTGCATGAACCCTGACCCCAGACAGCTCCCTGCATGAACCCTGACCCCAGACAGCTCCCTGCGTGACCCCTGACCCCAGACAGCTCCCTGCATGACCCCAGACAGCTCCCTGCATGACCCCTGACCCCAGACAGCTCCCTGCATGAACCCTGACCCCAGACAGCTCCCTGCGTGACCCCTGACCCCAGACAGCTCCCTGCATGACCCCTGACCCCAGACAGCTCCCTGCATGACCCCTGACAGCTCCCTGCATGACCCCTGACAGCTCCCTGCATGACCCCTGACCCCAGACAGCTCCCTGCATGAACCCTGACCCCAGACAGCTCCCTGCATGACCCCTGACAGCTCCCTGCATGACCCCTGACCCCAGACAGCTCCCTGCATGAACCCTGACCCCAGACAGCTCCCTGCATGACCCCTGACAGCTCCCTGCATGACCCCTGACCCCAGACAGCTCCCTGCATGAACCCTGACCCCAGACAGCTCCCTGCATGACCCCTGACAGCTCCCTGCATGACCCCTGACAGCTCCCTGCGTGACCCCTGACCCCTGACAGCTCCCTGCATGACCCCTGACAGCTCCCTGCATGACCCCAGACAGCTCCCTGCATGACCCCTGACCCCAGACAGCTCCCTGCATGAACCCTGACCCCAGACAGCTCCCTGCATGAACCCTGACCCCAGACAGCTCCCTGCGTGACCCCTGACCCCAGACAGCTCCCTGCATGACCCCTGACCCCAGACAGCTCCCTGCATGAACCCTGACCCCAGACAGCTCCCTGCGTGACCCCTGACCCCAGACAGCTCCCTGCATGACCCCAGACAGCTCCCTGCATGACCCCTGACAGCTCCCTGCATGACCCCTGACCCCAGACAGCTCCCTGCATGAACCCTGACCCCAGACAGCTCCCTGCATGAACCCTGACCCCAGACAGCTCCCTGCATGACCCCTGACAGCTCCCTGCGTGACCCCTGACCCCAGACAGCTCCCTGCATGACCCCTGACCCCAGACAGCTCCCTGCGTGACCCCTGACCCCAGACAGCTCCCTGCATGAACCCTGACCCCAGACAGCTCCCTGCATGAACCCTGACCCCAGACAGCTCCCTGCATGACCCCTGACCCCAGAGAGCTCCCTGCGTGACCCCTGACCCCAGACAGCTCCCTGCATGAACCCTGACCCCAGACAGCTCCCTGCATGAACCCTGACCCCAGACAGCTCCCTGCATGACCCCTGACCCCAGAGAGCTCCCTGCGTGACCCCTGACCCCAGACAGCTCCCTGCGTGACCCCTGACCCCAGACAGCTCCCTGCGTGACCCCTGACCTTCTGCTCTCGGAATCGCCCATCGATGATGCTGCCACAGAGGTCGTCCATCCTTTTCCTCTCCACGATGTAGTCAAGAACCAGCTCCCTGGCTGGGGGGGCACGCAGCTGGCCTGGGGGGTGGGGGAGGTCAGGAAGAGAGGGAGAAGAAGGGAAGAAGAGTGTTTAAGAAGCACAGCAGCGCCCCCTTGAGGTAAGTACTGAGCATTACAACCCCTGAGTGTATGTGCGCGGGTGTGTATGTGTGTGTGCGCTACCTGCCACAGGGGCGACTCGTTCACGGGCCACCCACAAGAAGTCTCCGACGTTCAACTTCCTGATGTCAAAGGTCACGCCGTTTCTCTGCAGCTCCTTCACTAGCTCCTGCTTCCTGGCTGTGCAGCCCCTACACACACACACACACACCATGCACACACACACCATACACACACACACACACAGTCATGGTCGTGTGTGTGTGTACATACGTGTGTGTATGGTGTGTGTGAGTGTGTGTGTGTGGTGTGGTGTGTGTGTGATGTGTGTGTAGCACTAACCCGGTCGTCTCAATGAAGTCCACACACAGAATGATGTCATAGCTGCCTGGGTAGAGACGAGCTCCGGGCGGCCTGCTCTGTGTGTCTGAAGCCTGGGCCTTTCCTGAAGACCCAACCCCAGTCTCCTCACTGCTGCTCTGGGCATTGCAGGCTGGCGTCTTGGGACTCTTTTTCTTCTCCACCACCTCCTCTTTGTCGCCTTCATCGATGGTGAGGTCCACAACAGCTACTCCACCTCCCTCTTCCTCTCTTTCCTCACCTCTCCTCTCCTCCTCCTCCTCTCTTTCCTCACCTCTCCTCTTTTCCTCTAACTCTCTTTCTCCTCCGGTCTCCTCTTCTCCTCCTCTCTCTCCAGAATCCAGACGTCTAGCTAGAGCCAGGCCCAGTTCAGTCAGAGAGTACCTGTGGGGGAGGAATGGAAGAGATTAGAGGGAGAGATGGGAGTAGAGAGAAAGAAAAGCAGAGAGGATGGAGGGGAGGGCTAGAGGGATGGATGGGAGGGGAGGGCTGGAGGGAGAGAGGATGGAGGGCTGGAGGGATGGAGGGGAGGGCTGGAGGGAGAGAGGATGGAGGGCTGGAGGGATGGAGGGGAGGGCTAGAGGGAGAGAGGATGGAGGGCTGGAGGGAGAGAGGATGGAGGGCTGGAGGGATGGAGGGAGAGGATGGAGGGGTGGAGGGAGAGAGGATGGAGGGCTAGGAGGGATGGAGGGAGAGGATGGAGGGGTGGAGGGAGAGAGGATGGAGGGCTAGGAGGGATGGAGGGAGAGGATGGAGGGGTGGAGGGGTGCTGACCTGGCAGGGTTGTGTGTCTTCAGCAGCAGGTTCTTCTGGATCAGAGTGCTGACTGAGGCCCAGGCTGTGTACTTACTCCCCAGATCTGGCTGGGGGAGGGGGGGGAGAGGCAGGGAAGGAGAGAAGGGGGAGAGGGGGTGTGTAGAAGAAGAAAAAAAAGTAGGTTTAAAATTACAAACATCAAGAATTTGTTTTCACCATACAGTGTTGTGTTTTAGCCAGAGAGGTCAGGGAGAGGTCAGAGGAAGTGACTCACCACAGAGAACGACTTCTCACACAGTGACTGAGCAGCTTCCTGTAACTCCATCTTGAACATGAAACCCTTACTGCCTGGAACCTGGGGGGTGGGGGGGGTGGGGGGGAGTGAGGGGGCAGGAGGTCAAAAGAGGCCGGGAGGGAGAAAGAGAAGAAGGAAAAACTGAGAAATGGAGGGATGAGGAGAGGATAGAGAGGTGAGGATGGAGGGATGAGGAGAGGATGGAGGGATGAGGAGAGGATGGAGGGATGAGGAGAGGATGGAGGGATGAGGAGAGGATGGAGAGGTGAGGATGGAGGGATGAGGAGAGGATGGAGGGATGAGGAGAGGATGGAGGGATGAGGAGAGGATGGAGAGGTGAGGAGAGGATGGAGGGATGAGGAGAGGATGGAGGGATGAGGAGAGGATGGAGAGGTGAGGAGAGGATGGAGGGATGAGGAGAGGATGGAGGGATGAGGAGAGGATTGGAGGGATGAGGAGAGGATGGAGGGATGAGGAGAGGATGGAGAGGTGAAGGTCTCTGCAGCACTTCGAGATGGAGGGATGATGATGAGGGATGAAGAGTACCTGAGACTGTCGGTACAGGGTGAGGAGAACAGCATAGCCCCCTGACCTCCTCTGAGGAACATACTCTCTCTTCCTCCTCCCTCCATCTCCCTCGGCCTTCCCCTGGATGAGGCAGGGAGGGAGGGATAGAGTGAGACAAAAAAAGATAGATATGTGAGAGACAGGCAGGACAGATATGATCTGTACTCATCTGAATATGGGTTCCAGGAATTGCTTATTTGGGGTGTACTGTCTCTTTAAAACCAGGTCTCACCTGTGCTCTCCTCTGATTGGAGGAGCCTGAGGTGGGGGCTTTGGGCGGAGCCAGGATGTTGTTGTTGTTTATGCCAGGGGGGAGGGAGTGGATGGAGGCGTCAGGTCCTGGGGGGAGAGGGAGGGGAGACAGAGGGGGAGAGAGAGGAGGAGGAGAGAGAGGAGCAGGGATGGGGGAGAGAGGAGGAGAGGGGGTTAGGTGGAAGGATGGAGAACAAAGATACTGTTGCCAAACACAAACCTACATAATCATTTATTACTCTCAATTTGTTTGCCTCTCTCTCTTCATCCCTCCACCCCTCTCTCTCACCCACCCCTCTCTCTCCCTCCACCCCTCTCTCTCACCCACCCACCCCTCTCTCTCCCTCCACCCCTCTCTCACCGTTCTCTCTGTAGTGTCTCTGCAGTTTCTCATCTAGAATCTTACAGATTCCATCCCCAAAGTTCTGAAGGATCTTGGCTTCGCGCGCGTTCTGGAGTGGCAGGGGGTATTTCTTCAGGGAGCTAATGGCCTGTGTGTGTGTGTGTGTGGGTGGTGTGGGTGTGTGTGTGTGTGTGTGGGAGGGAGTGAATGAGTGTGTGTGGTGTGTATGCGTGTGAAAGAGAGAGACAGACAGAGATAAGAAAAAGTGAGGAACAACTTTAGACGAATGTATTCATGCCCGTGAGCAAGCAAGTTTGTTTACCTTCTGGTAAACGTGTTGGGTCTTTAGGTTCCGCTCCTTCGCCTGGTCATGTAGCTCCGTTAACCACTGCAGAAACAGGGGGTTCGGACAAGGGGGCAAGGCGCGTTTCCGACCAAACCGGACCGGTTCTGATGCTGGCATTCCTCTCCTGCTCCTGTGTTCCGGTTAACCGAAATGCAGCATATTGTTACTAGAACCGCCGGAGTAACGTATTATTGAAAGTTAGCAAGCATGCGGTAAGAAATCGTTGGCATTGAATTGTTTTTGTAGTGGAGTTATCAAGACAAGTTAGACTGGAAAACGTGTTTGAGTTAAGAAGTTAAGTAGGGGTGCAACCCTGCATGAATCTTGTAACAGCTAGCAAGCCTGCACTAGTTAGCGCCTCCTCAACAATGTTCAAACGCGTTAAGGTGTCAATAACAACATCCCCAAAACAAGTCGTTACCCAACTGACATACGAAGCTACATATGAAATCCGATCACACAATGCATGAAAATAGAAACTTACAGTTCTCTTTGGTGCAACGACCACTGGCGCCGTGTTTTGAAAGCGAGCCGTCACTTCCGGTTTGCAGTTCACAGTCGAGGAAGTTTGATGAGAGAAGAGCGACCACTGCTGGACAACAGTAGGAAGTCCTCTGGCGGACAGGACGCTGACCTTGTCTTTCCAGGTCAATAATCACAAATAGTAGGCTATTAACTTCGACTTCTATACAACTACGACTAGATTCACACATTCCCAATGATGATTTTTTTCAGTAGGTTGAAGTGATTGCTTTTTTTGTTCAGTAGGCCTATTTTTGGAGTCACTTCAGAAATTAATGAACAAACTTTTTGAAATAATCATGTTTGTGATTTAATTCACCCATAAGGACCATTGATATAAGATAAAAATAGCCTATTTCTGATATAGGATACCGTTATGTTTTAGGCATCAGATTTCACGCGCACTAGGAAAGCCTTTCAACCCGTGAAACCTCTAAATGGCGCGAGGAAGGATCCCGTTGGATTCCATCAACAAGACCGAACAACGGCCAGGAATCTGCCGCCACACGCGCCTTTCTGTCTCTCCCGTTACATAGACCACACATTCAAGCTTTCCCCACCCCACCCCACCCTCTCTCTCTAACACACACACACACACACACACACACACACACACACACACACACACACACACACACACACACACACACACACACACACACACACACACACACACACACACACACACCCTTCTTAAGCCAACATTACCAACTGAGCCCTACGTTTCCTCCCAGACACAGACACAGAGTTAAATACCAGCAAACAGGTTTTTAATATTGAGCAATACCACCGCTGTAGAAAGACTACGTTGGTACACACAAGCAGTTGTCACGCACACCACCGATGAACACAACCCGTATGTGCCAGAGTCTGGTTGGATGTGAAAGATTTTACAGTGTATTCTTTATACAGTACGTAGGCTACATCTAAAATGTGGCGTTGGAACCTTAGATGACGTTAAGGGGGTCGTTTTACTCACAGTGAAAGATGAAACAGAAAACAGATGACGTTCATACAAGAAGAACAAAACATACATTACATAATTCATGAGAAATGTACAAAATAAAATGTAAATCTTTACACTTTTAGCTGTTCTCACAATCAGTTCAAACACACAATATAACATTTAGATAAATATATCACACTCCTTTGTACCATAGCAAGCAATTTGCAGCCCCCCCCCCTAAAATATACAAGTTTGAACACAAGCAGTTATAAAGCTTACTAACCTGAGTGTGTGTGGCAACATGTCTGTGTGTGTGTGTGTGTGAGCAGGTGTGTATGCGTGTGTTTGTGTGTTTGTGTGTGTATGAACAGGCCCAGTCTGTCCCAGATGCTACAACTTGGAATATAATTCAAAATGTTTTCATTTATGTAAACAACAAACATGTTACAAAGTTGTTAATGGACATCAGACTTGTGCATGTATTCACAATGGTCATCCCTGTAAAGAGCACGAGGGCTTGTGGTTGACCTGGCCTGGGTGATAATCTGCAGGCCGTTTTAACCATCACAGTGGTAATCTCTCATTTCTCTCAATCTCTCTCTGGACTCAGAGGTCCTGTTAAGTTGCAACTCTGTCCCTCCCTCCCCTCTCCTCTCCCCCACCATCACCCCTCTCTCCCATTCCTCCCCTCTCCCTCCCTCCCTCCCTCCCTCCCCCACCCTCACCCCTCTCTCCCATTCCTCCCCTCACCTCTCCCTTTCCCTCCCGCCCCTGTCTCTCTCCCCACTCCTCCCCCTGCTACTGCCCCCCCGACCCGGTGGTGTCGTCGCTGTCAGGGCAGGTGTGGGACTGAGGCGACCCCGGCAGGGAGCAACCCGCCTCCCCCGCCTCCCCCCTCTCCCCCGCCCTGCGGCCCAGCTTGGCGCGGAGGAAGGGGCTGTGGGGGTGCAGGGTGTGCAGGTGGAGCAGCAGGGCGTCCTGGGTGGGGGCGGTGTGGCCGCATTCCTCACACACGTACAGCTTGTTGCGGCGCTCCTTGTAGGCATAGCGCTGGGACACCCCGTGGATCTTCTTCATGTGGGACTCCAGGGAGCAGCGCTGGGTGAAGGCCTTGTCACACTCAGCACACTTGTAGGGACGCACGCCTGGAGGGGGGAGGTGGGAGGGGGGGGGGGGAGGGAGGGAAAGTTGAAAGAAAAAAAGAGATTGAGAAAAGAATAGATCCTCACCTATGTGTGTGTGTATATGTGTGTATATGTGTGTGTGATTCCCGTGTCCTCACCTGTGTGTGTGTGTATATGTGTGTGTGATTCCCGTGTCCTCACCTGTGTGTGTGCGTACGTGTCTCTTCAGGTCGAAGGTGTCGTTGAAGCCCTTCCCACAGAAGCTGCAGGGGTGTCTCTTGGTGTCGCTGTGACACTTCAGGTGTCTGTTCAGCATGCGCTGGAACTGGAAGCCCTTCTGACACACCTGGCACAAGAACACGCCCACTCCGCCCGTCACCGTGGAGACGGGGGTGGAGACGGGGCTGGGGGAGGCTGGGGGGGGTGGCGGTCACCTGGGCGACAGGAGTTGCGGTGACGTCGTTGAGGGGGGGCTGAGGAGGAGGAGGGGTGCGGGTGGTGGGGTCGCTAAGGGGCTCGCCTGTGGTTACCTGGGAGACGGAGAGAGGGGGGTGGAGGAGGAGCGAGGGGGGGAAAGGGGTAGAGAGACAGATATTATAAAGATGAGAAATATTTCTGTAATTCCACTGTTGCTTTGGCAATATGAAGATTTATTCTTTCATTCCAATAAAGCAAAATTAATTGAATTGAGAGAGAGAGAGAGAGAGAGAGAGAGAGAGAGAGAGAGAGAGAGAGAGAGAGAGAGAGAGAGAGAGAGAGAGAGAGAGAGAGAGAGAGAGAGAGAGAGAAAGACAGCATGCATTAATGAAGTTGTAGTCTAATCATCAACAACAACCACTAAAAATCACCTACAGGCACAAAATAACTACATTTCCCAGCATGCATCTCTCACCTTCATTTTAGAGCGCACGTACGCCCCGTTCGGCATCGCCCTCCTCATGACCTCTGACCCCTGGGGACTCTGGGGTTGCCCTAGCGACGTGCCCTCCTGCAGCGTTGTGTGTGTGTGTGTCTGCGTGTGTGTCTGTGTGTGTGTCTGTGTGTGTGTCTGCGTGTGTGTGTGTGTGCTGGTGGAGAGGCACTGGACCGGTTCTGCTGGACAACCCTCTGACACCACGGGGAAGGATGGGGGGAAGATGGAGACTGAAGGAGGGGGAGAGAGAGGGAGAGAGAGATAGAGAGAGATCGAGGGAGAGAAGAGGAGAGAGAGAGAGGGAGTAAGAGAGAGAGGAGGAGAGAGAGGGAGGAGGAGGAGAGAGAAAAAAAGAGAGAGAGGGGGAGGAGAGGAGTGGAGAGAAAAATGTTAGATATGGGTAACACACGCACACACAGTTGACTACTTACAAACACACCTCCTGTTGCAGTTGGACCAGTCTGACCAGCCAAGCTAGCGACACCTGCACCCTTTAGCTCCTCAAACAATGCACCTCAACAGGGGGGGGTGTGTGAGGCCAGCAGAGTGTGTGTGTGTGAGGCCAGCAGAGAGTGTGTGTGTGAGACCAGCAGAGAGTGTGTGTGTGAGGCCAGCAGAGAGTGTGTGTGTGAGGCCAGCAGAGAGTGTGTGTGTGAGGCCAGCAGAGAGTGTGTGTGTGAGGCCAGCAGAGAGTGTGTGTGTGTGAGGCCAGCAGAGAGTGTGTGTGTGTGAGGCCAGCAGAGAGTGTGTGTGTGAGGCCAGCAGAGAGTGTGTGTGTGAGGCCAGCAGAGTGTGTGTGTGTGAGGCCAGCAGAGAGTGTGTGTGTGAGGCCAGCAGAGAGTGTGTGTGTGAGGCCAGCAGAGTGTGTGTGTGAGGCCAGCAGAGAGTGTGTGTGTGAGGCCAGCAGAGAGTGTGTGTGTGAGGCCAGCAGAGAGTGTGTGTGTGAGGCCAGCAGAGAGTGTGTGTGTGTGAGGCCAGCAGTGTGTGTGTGAGGCCAGCAGTGTTTGTGTGTGACCAGCAGAGAGTGTTTGTGGGGGAGGGGGGGGATAGTAGTCAGTGTGTGTGACTAGCAGAGAGTGTGTGTGTGTGAGGCCAGCAGGGTGTGTGTGTGACCAGCAGAGTGTGTGTGTGAGGCCAGCAGTGTGTGTGTGTGACCAGCAGAGTGTGTGTGTGTGTGTGTGTGA
Source organism: Osmerus eperlanus (assembly GCF_963692335.1). Classification (NCBI taxonomy): domain Eukaryota; kingdom Metazoa; phylum Chordata; class Actinopteri; order Osmeriformes; family Osmeridae; genus Osmerus; species Osmerus eperlanus. The sequence continues at coordinate 11,802 of NW_026911023.1, read as the reverse complement.
GGCCAGCAGTGTGTGTGTGTGACCAGCAGAGAGTGTGTGTGTGACCAGCAGTGTGTTTGTCAGTAGTGGGATGGCCAGTTGCAGCTGCGCAGTAGAGCAGACAATGAATCTATTGATTCTGCCCAGGAACCCAATTGGCTAACTGAAAACGTGATATGCAAATGAGCTCGCTCCCTCCAGGTAATGCTAACGGTTTACCGAGGATAACAGGTGTGGGAGCTCCGAACACCTGCCTAAAACCCGTTTAAACTTTTAAAGCACGTGCTCTTCAGTACAGAGAATAAAATAAAATCGATCATGTCTGACAGTAGCCTAAATCTGCAAAGGCAGTTGATTCAGAGTAAACGTTTGTTGAACGGTCTGACGTCGTCAACTTGTTCGGTTAGTTAATCTCTCGAGCTGTTTGTTTTGTGCACCCCTCCCTTCCCGCCTTCAGGTTTCCAGAAGGACAATAAATCGCGCAGTGTATCTCCACCTCCTCCCTCTTTCATTCTCTCTCTCTCTGTCTTTTCACCTGCCCCGCTTGCACTCCGTTTGTCAGTCCGAAGTCTTCATAACGGATACGTTTGCATGCGGTTACCTTTGATAATTCAAGTCTACAGGGAAGCGCAGATCAATGTTGACCAACACTGTAACCTAATATGCGGTATCAAGAGTGATTTACACGCCTCCACGAGAGAGAAAGGCTCAGTCAACATAAAGCCAACGGGCAGCTCGCGCACCGAGTGTTTACCAAGGGTGGTTGTGGCGACTCTTCAGGGCTGCGCGAGACCAGAGTCCCTCAGTCCATTTCTCGGACCAGCCCGTTACTTAGTCCCTCACGTGTACAATACCCCCCCCCCCCCCCCCGGGCACGGAAGCGCGCGCCCTAGCAAGCGGCCAAAGTCGAAACACATCCTTCTCATTTCCTTGCCCCCCCCCCCCCCCCACCCTTATAAGCTAAAAAATACTAATAAACGCTTTTACCTGCAAATAAATTACAACGAACACGTATGCTTCCGTTATTGAGCAACAACGTCAAGTCATAATGATTAGGCTTCCCATTGGCCCGAGCTATTTTTACTTGGCTCCTGTCTGTCAGACTACCGGTCTGGCTGGAGAAACAGGTCGCCGTGCATACCCGTCTCCGCCGTACACGGCCACCAGTTAGAGCGGTTCCGTTGTAGCAAGCTAGGGCGTGGCTATCAGTCGTTGCTCTCGTGCACGATGAAATGGCTGGTTGTTGCTAAGGCCATAGGTTACCGATCCCGGGGGAGATAGCGGTGGTAACGGTTTTTCGTCAGTGAGATGGAACACAGGCGCGTGATCCAACGCTTATAGCCTACTCTAGTGTTTATTAATACTTTTAATGATCATAGGCAGATAGGCGTATTAGCCTACTATCATACACACACACACACGCAAGCCAGTGTGTATTGTAGTATTAAATCGAAACCCCTTCCTCCCCCTGTCCTCTCCTCTCTGCAGAGCTAAACCCGCACCTGCGCCAGATAAAAAGGACTGTATGCAAATCTCAACTTGACACTCATGACAACCGTTTTACCTAGCACGAGCACACTGTTATCCCGGTGGCCCAAAACGGGTCCCGTCTGCGAGCTAGGCTGGGTCGAGGGGGCCTGTCAACGGTGACAAGGCAGGGGACGAGAGAGGTAAATGATTACAAACTAGCGGAAGTGATGATGAAGGGTTGAAGGAGACCAGGAAGAGGAGAGAGAGAGAGAGAGAGAGAGAGAGAGAGAGAGAGAGAGAGAGAGAGAGAACAGAGATACCTTCCCCACGAGAGAGGAATGGAAGGCAGAAGACAGAGAGAAATAAATAAAGAGAGAGAGAGAGAGAACAGAGATACCTTCCCCACGAGAGAGAGAGGAATGGAAGGCAGAAGACAGAGATACATAAATAAAGAGAGAGAGAGAGAGAGCTCTTGAGAAGTTTTTGTTCTTGGGGGAGGGGGCGAGGCTGGGGGATAGGGAGTTGTCCCGTTAGTTGAGCGAGCTGATATCTGATACGGTGGTGCCGTGACAATAAGAAACGCCACCGGCACAAAGAGATTGTTCTTCTCTGTCTCTAACGTGAATGAGAGCGAGAGAGAGAGAGAGAGGGAGAAAGAGAGGGAGAGAGAGAGAGAGGGAGGGACAAAGAGACAGTGAACCCCAGACCTACCGTTACTAATTATTGATTAGAAGTGTTTGTATGAGAGGCTGATGGGCTGTGTTGCAATAAGTCTATTTCTCTCTACACACGCGCGTGTGTACGTACACGCACACACAAGGAAGCTTGTTGGGTCTGAAGGTCGCTCTGAGTGGAAGGTGTTAGCGGCCCGAGTGAAACACACACACACACACACACACACACACACACACACATAGCCACAATATCACAACGGAAGAAACTTCGTCAACTTTCCATTCCAAGCTGATACACAAGTTATACGGACCCTACCATGTTTTAAATGTGTAGCCTATGTGTCTTAGTAAGACGGCGTGTGTTTGTATTTTTGTCACTTTGACAACTCCACCTTGCGGATTCTTGAAAAATCGGTCAAGAAAGCCGTAAAACCCCCTTTTAAAAACCACTTCTAGTTTGACGCTGTTCCCTTGGAGCATGCCTGCTATAAATCACGACCCTGAAACCGTGATGCACGGGGTCATGGGCCGCTGGTTTACCGTTATTTCGTTCCGTTGCAACCTCAAGACAAAATGGCTCATTAAGATCATCGACTCACCTGGGATATAGACGTCCCCGCGCTCATTGTCGGGAAGCTCGCTCCAGTTCCGCTTACCGGGCGAGATACTCGACTTTTTCACCAGAAAGGCTCGCGGCATTGTCAATTTAAAGTGCTCCTCCTCTCGATTCGAACGTTTTGATGATTGATTAAAAGTAATTACCGCTGCACCGATTAACGGAAAAGTTATCCCCGAAGAAGTTTGGTGACTCTCGCCAGGTGAAACGGGAGATCGAAAGGATAGCAGTCCTCTACCGCACTCCTCTTTTTCCCTACAAAACTCGGGTATCTCGGTATTTTCTTCGATCTAGTCTTCTCCAAACAACAATCATCCGTTTTAGTCACTTTTTCGAACCCGTCTCCGTGGAACCGCCCAGGTATGTAGTGTTCTCAGGTGTATACCGGAGAGGTAGGCATAACGGGCAGGGCACGGCGCAGGATAACACACTCATACATACACACACACACTCACTCGCAACACTGCGAATTCAAAGGTAGGGTATAGCTCAGGTAGCATACTCGTTTTTAAGCAGGAAACAGGTATCAGTGCGCATGCGCTATAGAAATAACGGTGACAACAGCGCAGGGGCTAGGCTCCGCGTGCTACCTGTCCGACCGGTTCTCTCTCTCTCTCTCTCTCTCTCTCTCTCTCTCTCTCTCTCTCTCTCTCTCTCTCTCTCTCTCTCTCTCTCTCTCTCTCTCTCTCTCTCTCTCTCTCTCTCTCTCTCTCTCTCTTCATTCCGCTGTGAGGCGGGAACGAAGGGCTAGATAGTTGGTAGGTGGACGGCTGACAGAAAGAGCACGAGGGCGAGAGATAGAAGAAAGAACGAACGGTTAGAGCGAGACAGCGATAAAACGGGGAAACGCTTTGTCATAGCAGGTCATGTTGCTCTGGACATTTCTTATTCCCTGTGTGTGTCAGTGTATCTGTATACACTTAAAAGTATACACAAATAAACTATATACACTGTATATATATTCAAATCAATCCATATAGGCCTATGTGTGTCAGTGCGTATGCATGTGTGTGTGTATATTCAGTGTGTGTGTGTGTTACAGCAGTCGGCCTGGATGGAAAGGTACAGCATATCTGTAGTATCTGTCTGTAGGAGAAAGAGCGAAAGAGTGTGTATGTGTGCATGAATCTCAAAGGTAGTGTGTAGGTCTGTGTGTGTGCGTGAGAGTGTGCGTGAGAGAGTGTGTGTGCGTGAGAGAGTGTGTGTGCGTGAGAGAGTGTGTGTGCGTGAGAGTGTGTGTGTGAGAGAGTGTGTGTGCGTGAGAGTGTGTCTCCTTGCTCCCCTGCTGTGTGTGTTTACCATTTTCTCAATTATCTTCCTGTCTTTAATGACCCCCCCTCCTCCCCCCTCCAATACACACCCATAGAAACCTAAACACACTGATGAACTCCCACCTAAGGTAGCAACACACACACACACACACACACACACATTCATTTAGCAGACGCTAAAGTAATGTACAAATGCAGCAGTAGATGAAGGATCAGAAGTGTGTTGTTGTGACAGTGTCTGTGGTCAGAGGCAGGGTACTGTCTGGATTTACCAGACACTGTTCTACAGGAACACTGTCTCTGCTATCTGGCAACAACCAGAGTAACATCATCACTATCATAAAAATGAATGTAAGTGTTGATATGTATTTTATGTTTCACATTTATATTTTGTTTACTTCAGTGAATACCTAACAGTAGTTTCTAATAGCTGTGTTCTAGAAATAGAAGAGAGTGAGGGAGGGAGAGTGAGTGAGGGATGGAGGAAGAGAGGAGGGTGTGCGGAGGTGTAGAACGAGAGGTATGTGGTCTAGGCTGTTCGACCAGACCTATCAGCCCTCCTCTCTCTCTTTCTCTTTCTTTTCGTTCTTTCTCCATCTCTTCATCGACCTTGCTCTTCAACTAACACACACACACACACACACACACAGCTCACATTTTCTCATGACTCACTAAAGTGTTAGAACACACAAGACAAAAGAAAGCGATGAGGAGAGGGGGAGGAGGGGTGGGGGAGAGGGGTGAGGAGGGTAACTTTCTACAGGCCTAACCTGACTAACAGCATCTTAACTGTTCCTCCATTCCCCCCCTCTCTCCTCCACCTCCCCCATCTTCTATCTATCTAACACATCCTTCCATCATGGTCTGCCCCTCTTTTTACCCCCCCCCCCCACTGTCTCCCCTCTCTATTAGTTTTGGGAGTTTTCTCTCTCTCTCGCTCTCTCTCTCCCTCCCTCACTCCCTTTCTCTCTCTCTCTCTCTGCTATGTTGCTAGGCAACATACCTTGTCTTAAGTTGTGTTTCCTCTGTCAGCCAACAGCCTCGATATGACACACACACACACACACACACACACCTACCAGTCCTGTGAGTGTATGAGTGTGTATGTGAGTGTGTGTGCATGTATGTGGGTGTGGGTGTGTGTGTGAGGCTCAACAGAAAAAAGCGAATATGAAAGTCTTGATTCTGAGTGTGTGTGTGTGTACAAGGAAAAATTGAACACACACAATGTGTGTGCCTCCCCCTTCTCCCCCCATCTCCCCCCATCTCCCCCCGCCCTCTGTGGCCAGTAGAGACCAGCCCTCTGGTGGCCAGGTGATGGTACTGCATGCCACCTCACATTGGTTTAACCCATAATCTCTTCCTCCCTTTTCCATCTCCCCCTTCCCCTCTCTCTCTCAGTCTCTCTATCGCTCTCCCCTCTCTCTCTCAGTCTCTCTATCGCTCTCCCCTCTCTCTCTCAGTCTCTCTAGCGCTCTCCCTTCTCTCTCTCAGTCTCTCTGTCGCTCTCCCCTCTCTCAGTCTCTCTATCGCTCTCTCCTCTCTCTCTCAGTCTCTCTATCGCTCTCTCTCTCTCAGTCTCTCTATCGCTCTCCCCTCTCTCTCTCAGTCTCTCTGTCGCTCTCCCCTCTCTCTCTCAGTCTCTCTATCGCTCTCCCCTCTCTCTCTCAGTCTCTCTATCGCTCTCCCCTCTCTCTCTCAGTCTCTCTATCGCTCTCCCCCCTCATGCTTTCTCTCTCCTCTCCTCCTCCCCTCCTTTCAATTTCAATTTGTTTATTTGATCAAGAGGGACAGTGTACATTCATAAACATTAAAGTGTAAATGCACCCAATTATAGCCAAAAGGCTAATTTCCATTGGCAGTCCCTCTGCCAGAGGGAAAAAGGCTATACAACCTAAAAAAAAAAGGCATTAACGTATATCAAACATAACATGACAATAAATACAAAAATAAATAAAAAATAAGAAACAATAAAATAAAATACAATCCCAATATACAAGTTATACTGCTTACCCACTAGTGATCACATTTTTGGTTATTTATCAACCGTGTTTTGAGATTACTTTTAAAACAGTTGGATGAGGTTGATTCTCTAATGTTTTGAGGGAGATGGTTCCATTCCCGGGCTGACCTAATTGAGAAAACCGACTGTCCAAATACACTTTTTTTTAAAGGAATAACACAGTCTCCTCTTGCTGCCCCTCGAGTAGCACTGGTTGCTGGTGTTCTAAACTTGACTAGGCTGCATAGTGGTGGGGGGGCCAGGTTAAACCAGATTTTGAACATTAAACAGCAGTTCTTGAATGTGATCATGTTGTCCCAACTTAAAAGTCTGTATTTATGGAGGACTGAACAGTGATGGTGTGATTTAGGTTTTTTGTCAAGTATTTTGAGAGCCTGTTTGTAAAGAGACATTACTGGTTTAAGGGTAGTGGAGTTGGCAGTAGACCAGGTGGGTAAGCAGTAGTTAATATGAGATAAAAACAACGAGAACATGTACATTTTAGCAGCCTTGGTGGACATGTGATTTCTAAGATGCCTAAAGTTGGCTAAGGTGAATTGTAAATTTTTGCATATTTTTTTAACATGTTTTTTAAAAGTAAGTTGATTATCAATCAAGATACCAAGATATTTGTATTCCTTCACAATCTTGATTCTTTGATCCTCCTCTCCTCCCCCTCTCCTTCTGCTGTTCTTCTCTCTCTTTGAGACAGACAGTTATTCAGGCTTGTTGACACATGTTACAGCAGGCAGGGTTGCAGTTAGAAATACCGTTAGAATTTCTACAAGTGAGAGACAGAGAGGGGAGGGGGGGAAGAGAAGGATAGAGTTTGTTGTGTTACTTTAGTTATCTAATAAAATCAATGTTGTTGTTGTACAGCCCTTTTTACAAGTAATGTCACAACAAAGCGCTTCACATACTGCACTTCAACAACCACACCTGACCTGGAAACACTCCTAGGGAACCTGAGAGGACGAACCAGAGAGGGTTCCCCCCCTCCAGAGAGGGTTCCCCCCCTCCAGAGAGGGTTCCCCCCCTCCAGAGAGGGTTCCCCCCCTCCAGAGAGGGCCGGGGACAGAGTCCACAGGCTGGGGTTTGGAGTGAGAATAGAGATCAAAACTAAATAGTGAGAGAGAGCGAGGGAACGGAGAGAGAGAGAGAGAGAGAGAGGGAACGGAGAGAGAGAGAGGGAATGGAGAGAGAGAGAGAGAGCGAGGGAACGGAGAGAGAGAGAGAGGGAACGGAGAGAGAGAGAGAGAGAGGGAATGGAGAGAGAGAGAGAGAGAGAGGGAATGGAGAGAGAGAGAGGGAACGGAGAGAGAGAGAGAGAGGGAATGGAGAGAGAGAGAGGGAACGGAGAGAGAGAGAGGGAGAGAGAGAGAGAGAGAGGGAACGGAGAGAGAGAGGAAACGGAGAGAGAGAGAGAGAGAGAGAGAAAGAGAGGGAGAGAGAGAGAGGGAACGGAGAGAGAGAGAGAGAGAGAGAGAGAGAGAGAGAGAGAGAGAAAGAGAGAGAGAGAGAGAGAGAGAGAGAGAGAGAGAGAGAGAGAGAGAGAGAGAGAGGGAACGGAGAGAGAGAGGGAACGGAGAGAGAGAGAGAGAGAGAGAGAGAGAGAGAGAGGGAGAGAGAGAGAGGGAACGGAGAGAGAGAGAGAGAGAGAGAGAAAGAGAGAGAGATCGTACACTTACAGGATTAGACATGGGAGGGTTTCTGTCCTTTCTGCTGAGTAACTGAGAAACACCTAAAGTGAACTCCTTCACCATGTATAGTCTGCCCCCATGTGGTCACAGTAGAGAACTACAACTGGACTCTGGTTAGAACTACAACTGTACTCTGGTTAGAACTACAACTGTACTCTGGTTACATTTAGTCATTTAGCAGACGCTCTTATCCAGAGCGACTTACAGTAAGTACAGGGACATTCCCCCAAGGCAAGTAGGGTGAAGTGCCTTGCCCAAGGACACAACGTCATTTTGCACAGCCGGGAATCGAACTGGCAACTTTCTGATTACTAGCCCGATTCCCTAACCGCGGTTAGAACTACAACTGTACTCTGAGACATCACTGTCTAGTTTACGACAGGATAACACACACACCTTCTATAAGGATGTGGGACAGTCTATTATGTAAAACAACACAATCAGACCGTTTCTTTAAACTACTACAAAAACATTTTATTGAATACAATTTCAAAATACAAAGGTGATTGTTGGTTGGCCTTCGTGCTTCTTGAAGGATCAGCGCAGGAAGGCTCTGTGATAATGTTGGTCTGAACAGCACATGAGGGGACAGAGGGGCGGCTGGGTAATGGAGTCCGTTTCCAACAGAAGTTTTCAAAGAGAGATTGAGACGATTTAGGAATATGTGTGTTAGTATGAAGGACAGGTGCCACCATGGGATTGAGAATCAGAACACCGACAAGAACACAGATCTTAATAATGACTTCATCCAGCTGGAAGAGCTGGCGAGGAGAGAGGACAGGGAGGTGATGTCATCAGTGATGTGATGTCATCAGTGATGTGATGTCATCAGTGATGTGATGTCACCAGCTGCTGGCCTGGGTTTGACTCCCGGACGCTGTGTTCACCAGTCATCTCCAGTTCAGACTCCTTGTGGGAATATAAAGTATGTGTAGTGGTCCATACTACAGTGTGTGTGTGTAGTGGTCCATACTACAGTGTGTGTGTGTAGTGGTCCATACTACAGTGTGTGTGTGTTTCTGTAGTAGTGTGTGAGTGTGAGTGTGAGAGTGAGTGTCTGTGTGTGTGGGAGTGTGTGTGTGAGTATATGTGTGAGTGAATGTGTGTGAGGGTGTGTGTGTGACTGAGTGTGTGTAAGTGAGTGAGTGTGTGAGTATGTGTGTGTGTGTGTGTGTGAGTGAATGTGTGTGAGAGTGTGTGTGTGTGTGAGTCTCAGCTGGCCAGCCCCAGGGGGTGATGATGAGGGGTCCCTGGTTCAGCTGGCCAGGCCCAGGGGGCTGATGATGAGGGGTCCCTGGTTCCTGCCAGACTTGTTGGAGCAGGGAGAGAAGAAGGGGAACACGCTCTCGCTGAACGAGTCCATGAAGGTGTAGATGTGCTGCTTCGCCTCCACGTTGAAGAATGACACCTGCACACAGGAAGGCAGGCTGTAACACACACCTGCACACACACACCTGCACACAGGAGGGCAGAATGTAACACACACCTGCACACACACACCTGCACACAGGAAGGCAGGCTGTAACACACACCTGCACACACACACCTGCACACAGGAGGGCAGGCTGTAACACACACCTGCACACACACACCTGCACACAGGAAGGCAGGCTGTAACACACACCTGCACACACACACCTGCACACAGGAAGGCAGGCTGTAACACACACCTGCACACACACACCTGCACACAGGAGGGCAGAATGTAACACACACCTGCACACACACACCTGCACACAGGAAGGCAGGCTGTAACACACACCTGCACACACACACCTGCACACAGGAAGGCAGGCTGTAACACACACCTGCACACACACACCTGCACACAGGAGGGCAGAATGTAACACACACCTGCACACACACACCTGCACACAGGAAGGCAGGCTGTAACACACACCTGCACACACACACCTGCACACAGGAGGGCAGAATGTAACACACACCTGCACACACACACCTGCACACAGGAAGGCAGGCTGTAACACACACCTGCACACACACACCTGCACACAGGAAGGCAGGCTGTAACACACACCTGCACACACACACCTGCACACAGGAAGGCAGGCTGTAACACACACCTGCACACACACACCTGCACACAGGAGGGCAGAATGTAACACACACCTGCACACACACACCTGCACACACACACCTGCACACAGGAAGGCAGGCTGTAACACACACCTGCACACACACACCTGCACACAGGAAGGCAGGCTGTAACACACACCTGCACACACACACCTGCACACAGGAGGGCAGAATGTAACACACACCTGCACACACACACCTGCACACACACACCTGCACACACCTGCACACACACACCTGCACACACAGACCTGCACACCTACACATACAAGAGAGAGTAGACACATTCTAACATATCACAAGAGAGGAGAGGATTTCAGGAGGAGGAGGAGAGGTGAGAGGACTTGAGGAGAGGAGGAGAGAGGAGGAGGAGATGGAAGAGGGGTAAAGTTGAGTGTAGCGAACTACATTTCCCACAACGCACTTGTCCCTTGTCGTAGTCCAGGAAGACTCCGATCTTCTGGGGCAGCTCTGCAGGCAGCTCTGTGCGGACAGAGTACTTGTTCTTGTCTCTTAGCGACAGGAACCAGTAGCCGTTGCTAGGGGTAACCTCCACCTTCCCCTTCCTGTTTATAGACTGGCTGGCCACGCCCAAATCCCAGTCTGTTTTCCCACCAACCTCCACCTTGGAGACCGAATAAAACGTTATTGATACAAACAGATAATGTATGGATAGAAACACGATACAGATGCTGTATGTTTTTGAAACTTGAAAATGTTACTTGATAAGATAATTTTGTTGAAATTCAGGAACCCAAATTAAAATCTTAACACACCTTTTGTTACACATAGGTATGTTTGTGAGAGAGTGTGTGTCAGTGTGTTTGTCCTACCTTCCAGTAGATATTAGATGTGTATAGATGTGTGTGTGTGTGTGTATGGTGTGTGTGTGTGTCGTACCTCCCAGTAGTAGCGTCCCGAGGAGAACGCCTCCTGACCCAGCACACACACCACCCTGTCAAACCTCTCTGGGTTGTCTGGTAGCATCTGCAGTCTGTCCCCACACTTCACCTGCACACACACACACACACACACACACACATCAGAGCTGCATCTGTGTGTGTGTTCAGTATGTGGGTGTGTGTGTGTCTCTGCATGTGTTCAGAATGTGGCCTATCACTGGTCTCTGTTCACATGATTGAAAGGTGACCTCACCATTTTCCTGTCCTCTGATAGGATGAGCCTGGGGTGGGCGGTGTTTGAGTCCAGGGTAACTTCCACTACAGGAAGAAGGGATGGTAGGAGAGTTAGGGGAAGAATGAGAGGAGGAGAAAAGAGAAGGATGACAGAGTAGAGAGAGGAGGATGACAGAGTAGAGAGAGGAGGATGTAAACATGATGATGTGGTTGATGTTTGGAGTGGACATAGTTGTCGTAGTTACCTGCATACTCCTGAATCCTCTTGACTTCTGTGGAGAGATGACATCATCATTACTGAGGATCACCACCAGGGGGCAGTGGATAAATGACAGGATGTGTGTGTGTGTGTGTGTGTGTGTATACTCACTGGGTTCCCGCCGTAGAACAGAGGCTTCAAGTGGAAAACCTGGAGGGGAAAACACACACACACACACACACACATCAGGCAAATGAAGATCCAGCAAAACCAAAAAGTAATATTCTGTCGCCACGAAGACCACCCACCTATCTCCTCCATCCTCTTCAGATCTTGCCTGAAGGTGTCGAGTGTGGAGGAGAGGGAGCTGTACACCGCCCCCATGGCCGGGTCAGAGGTCAGGCCCAGACCAGGCCAGTCCCTGATTGGTGGAGAAGGGCTGGAGAGGGCGGAGTAAGCCTGGGAATGGGGTGTGGCCAGAGGAGGAAGTGGTCAGAGGAGGAGGAAGATTTTTAAGGCTGTGTTTTCCAACTTTTTCCTTCTCTCTCTCCCTCTCCTCATCCCTCCATCACCTCACCTTGATGCAGTGAATGTAGTCTTCTGATTGGCCCAGCTGCGAGAGGGCGTGGCATCTCTTCCTCAGCTCTGCCACTTCCTG
>NW_026911022.1:20000-25000 GCF_963692335.1 Osmerus eperlanus | reverse complement strand
CCATTTTGAGTGGGAGTCAATGGGAGGATGCCCAGGGGCACGGGCACTGTAAACAGGGGATGCCCAGGGGCACGGGCACTGTAAGCAGGGGATGCCCAGGGGCACGTACTTCTTAAAGTGGGGTTATTTTGGTTTTAACACAGGGGGGTGCTTAAGAGTGGGTGCACAGGGCCCCACGGTGATCAGGTAGTGCAGGGGGGTCCTCCCGGAGGTGTGCTTGCCGCCCTGGGAGTGCTGTTCCCCGGGGAGGCCAAGAGTGTAGTGTTGTTCCCCGGGGCTCCCAAATTTTGCAGTGTGAGAGTGTGTTTGACTTGTTGAGTATTTTGTGGGTGTGAAATGCACCGTTTGGCGCCCGAAAGTGTGATTTTGCTGGGGATGGTTTTGTTCTTCAAGTGAGGGCAAGGGGCAGCGGTGTGTGCGGTTATTTTCCCCGAAAAAAGTGTCCCCATTTCGGTAGGCGTGTTTGAAATGTTGTTTCGCTCGCAGCGTCGGGGAAATGCGCGTGCGGCCGCGGGTCTCGATGTGCCCGTGTTCCCCTCGGGCTACCTATCCAACGAGCCCTGGGTGAAGGTGCTACGAGGTTCCTAAGTGGGGATGCCTGTACATGAAGCCCTTGTTCCCAGCTTTGAATGCACGTTTCCAGCTTGAGAGAAACGGGGGCTTAAATTCACAGTTATTCGCCCGAACGTGGGATTTCGCTGGGGACGGTTTCTAAATTCAAGTTGGCACGGGGGGCAGCGGTGTGCGCGGTTATTTTCCCAGGATTGATGATCCCCAGCTCGGTGGGTCCGTTTAAAGTTTTGTTTGGGCTCCCGTTTCGCGGGAAGCGCGTGCGCGTGGCGAGCCTGACCTCCCGTGTCCCCCTCGCCCAGACCTTTCCAACGCCACCCGGGTGAAGGTGCTACGAGGTCCCGAAGTGGAGATGCCTGTCAATGAGCACCTTTTCCCAGCTTTGAATGCAGGTTTCCAGCTTCAGACAAAATGTGGCTCCAAACGTGCAGTTTTGCGCCGAACGTGGGATTTCGCTGGGGACGGTTTCTAATTCAAGTTGGCACGGGGGGCAGCGGTGTGTGTGTGGTTATTTTCCAGGATTGATGATCCCCAATTCGGTGGGTCCGTTTAAAGTTTTGTTTGGGCTCCCGTTTCGCGAGGAAGCGCGTGCGCGTGGCGAGCCTGACCTCCCCGTGTTCCCCTCGCCCAGACCTTTCCAACGCCACCCGGGTGAAGGTGCTACGAGGTCCCGAAGTGGAGATGCCTGTCAATGAGCACCTTTTCCCAGCTTTGAATGCAGGTTTCCAGCTTCAGACAAAATGTGGCTCCAAACGTGCAGTTTTGCGCCCGAACGTGGGATTTCGCTGGGGACGGTTTCTAAATTCAAGTTGGGACGGGGGGCAGCGGTGTGCGCGGTTATCTCCCCGGAAAAAGCCGTCCCCAGCTCGGTGGGTCCGTTTAAAGTTTGTTTGGGCTCCCGTTTCGCGAGAAGCGCGTGCGCGTGGCGAGCCTGACCTCCCCGTGTTCCCTCGCCCAGACCTTTCAACGCCACCCGGGTGAAGGTGCTACGAGGTCCCGAAGTGGAGATGCCTGTCAATGAGCACCTTTTCCCAGCTTTGAATGCAGGTTTCCAGCTTCAGACAAAATGTGGCTCCAAACGTGCAGTTTTGCGCCCGAACGTGGGATTTCGCTGGGGACGGTTTCTAAATTCAAGTTGGCACGGGGGGCAGCGGTGTGTGTGGTTATTTTCCAGGATTGATGATCCCCAATTCGGTGGGTCCGTTTAAAGTTTTGTTTGGGCTCCCGTTTCGCGAGGAAGCGCGTGCGCGTGGCGAGCCTGACCTCCCCGTGTCCCCCTCGCCCAGACCTTTCCAACGCCACCCTGGGTGAAGGTGCTACGAGGTCCCGAAGTGGAGATGCCTGTCAATGAGCACCTTTTCCCAGCTTTGAATGCAGGTTTCCAGCTTCAGACAAAATGTGGCTCCAAACGTGCAGTTTTGCGCCCGAACGTGGGATTTCGCTGGGGACGGTTTCTAAATTCAAGTTGGCACGGGGGCAGCGGTGTGTGTGGTTATTTTCCCAGGATTGATGATCCCCAATTCGGTGGGTCCGTTTAAAGTTTTGTTTGGGCTCCCGTTTCGCGGGGAAGCGCGTGCGCGTGGCGAGCCTGACCTCCCCGTGTCCCCCTCGCCCAGACCTTTCCAACGCCACCCGGGTGAAGGTGCTACGAGGTCCCGAAGTGGAGATGCCTGTCAATGAGCACCTTTTCCCAGCTTTGAATCGCAGGTTTCCAGCTTCAGACAAAATGTGGCTCCAAACGTGCAGTTTTGCGCCCGAACGTAGGGGATTTCGCTGGGGACGGTTTCTAAATTCAAGTTGGGACGGGGGGGCAGCGGTATGTATGCGCGGTTATCTCCCCGGAAAAAGCCGTCCCAGCTCGGTGGGTCCGTTTAAAGTTTTGTTTGGGCTCCCGTTTCGCGAGGAAGCGCTGTGCGCGTGGCGAGCCTGACCTCCCCGTGTTCCCCTCGCCCAGACCTTTCCAACGCCACCCGGGTGAAGGTGCTACGAGGTCCCGAAGTGGAGATGCCTGTCAATGAGCACCTTTTCCCAGCTTTGAATGCAGGTTTCCAGCTTCAGACAAAATGTGGCTCCAAACGTGCAGTTTTGCGCCCGAACGTGGGATTTCGCTGGGACGGTTTCTAAATCAAGTTGGCACGGGGGGCAGCGGTGTGTGTGGTTATTTTCCCAGGATTGATGATCCCCAATTCGGTGGGTCCGTTTAAAGTTTTGTTTGGGCTCCGTTTCGCGGGAAGCGCGTGCGCGTGGCGAGCCTGACCTCCCCGTGTCCCCCTCGCCCAGACCTTTCCAACGCACCCGGGTGAAGGTGCTACGAGGTCCCGAAGTGGAGATGCCTGTCAAAGAGCACCTTTTCCAGCTTTGAATGCAGGTTTCCAGCTTCAGACAAAATGTGGCTCCAAACGTGCAGTTTGCGCCCGAACGTGGGATTTCGCTGGGGACGGTTTCTAAATTCAAGTTGGCACGGGGGGCAGCGGTGTGTGTGTGGTTATTTTCCCAGGATTGATGATCCCCAATTCGGTGGGTCCGTTTAAAGTTTTGTTTGGGCTCCCGTTTCGCGGGGAAGCGCGTGCGCGTGGGCGAGCCTGACCTCCCCGTGTCCCCCTCGCCCAGACCTTTCCAACGCCACCCGGGTGAAGGTGCTACGAGGTCCCGAAGTGGAGATGCCTGTCAATGAGCACCTTTTCCCAGCTTTGATGCAGGTTTCCAGGCTTCAGACAAAATGTGGCTCCAAACGTGCAGTTTTGCGCCCGAACGTGGGATTTCGCTGGGGACGGTTTCTAAATTCAAGTTGGGACGGGGGGCAGCGGTGTGCGCGGTTATCTCCCCGGAAAAAGCCGTCCCCAGCTCGGTGGGTCCGTTTAAAGTTTTGTTTGGGCTCCCGTTTCGCGAGGAAGCGCGTGCGCGTGGCGAGCCTGACCTCCCCGTGTTCCCCTCGCCCAGACCTTTCCAACGCCACCCGGGTGAAGGTGCTACGAGGTCCCGAAGTGGAGATGCCTGTCAATGAGCACCTTTTCCCAGCTTTGAATGCAGGTTTCCAGCTTCAGACAAAATGTGGCTCCAAACGTGCAGTTTTGCGCCCGAACGTGGGATTTCGCTGGGGACGGTTTCTAAATTCAAGTTGGCACGGGGGGCAGCGGTGTGTGTGGTTATTTTCCCAGGATTGATGATCCCCAATTCGGTGGGTCCGTTTAAAGTTTTGTTTGGGCTCCCGTTTCGCGGGGAAGCGCGTGCGCGTGGCGAGCCTGACCTCCCCGTGTCCCCCTCGCCCAGACCTTTCCAACGCCACCCGGGTGAAGGTGCTACGAGGTCCCGAAGTGGAGATGCCTGTCAATGAGCACCTTTTCCCAGCTTTGAATGCAGGTTTCCAGCTTCAGACAAAATGTGGCTCCAAACGTGCAGTTTTGCGCCCGAACGTGGGATTTCGCTGGGACGGTTTCTAAATTCAATGTTGGGACGGGGGCAGCGGTGTGCGCGGTTATTCTCCCCGGAAAAAGCCGTCCCCAGCTCGGTGGGTCCGTTTAAAGTTTTGTTTGGGCTCCCGTTTCGCGAGGAAGCGCGTGCGCGTGGCGAGCCTGACCTCCCCGTGTTCCCCTCGCCCAGACCTTCCAACGCCACCCGGGTGAAGGTGCTACGAGGTCCCGAAGTGGAGATGCCTGTCAATGAGCACCTTTTCCCAGCTTTGAATGCAGGTTTCCAGCTTCAGACAAAATGTGGCTCCAAACGTGCAGTTTTGCGCCCGAACGTGGGATTTCGCTGGGGACGGTTTCTAAATTCAAGTTGGCACGGGGGGCAGCGGTGTGTGTGGTTATTTTCCCAGGATTGATGATCCCCAATTCGGTGGGTCCGTTTAAAGTTTTGTTTGGGCTCCCGTTTCGCGGGGAAGCGCGTGCGCGTGGCGAGCCTGACCTCCCCGTGTCCCCCTCGCCCAGACCTTTCCAACGCCACCCGGGTGAAGGTGCTACGAGGTCCCGAAGTGGAGATGCCTGTCAATGAGCACCTTTTCCCAGCTTTGAATGCAGGTTTCCAGCTTCAGACAAAATGTGGCTCCAAACGTGCAGTTTTGCGCCCGAACGTGGGATTTCGCTGGGGACGGTTTCTAAATTCAAGTTGGCACGGGGGGCAGCGGTGTGTGTGGTTATTTTCCCAGGATTGATGATCCCCAATTCGGTGGGTCCGTTTAAAGTTTTGTTTGGGCTCCCGTTTCGCGAGGAAGCGCGTGCGCGTGGCGAGCCTGACCTCCCCGTGTCCCCCTCGCCCAGACCTTTCCAACGCCACCCGGGTGAAGGTGCTACGAGGTCCCGAAGTGGAGATGCCTGTCAATGAGCACCTTTTCCCAGCTTTGAATGCAGGTTTCCAGCTTCAGACAAAATGTGGCTCCAAACGTGCAGTTTTGCGCCCGAACGTGGGATTTCGCTGGGGACGGTTTCTAA
>NW_026911022.1:0-7500 GCF_963692335.1 Osmerus eperlanus | reverse complement strand
GTGTGTGGTTATTTTCCAGGATTGATGATCCCCAATTCGGTGGGTCCGTTTAAAGTTTTGTTTGGGCTCCCGTTTCGCGGGGAAGCGCGTGCGCGTGGCGAGCCTGACCTCCCCGTGTCCCCCTCGCCCAGACCTTTCCAACGCCACCCGGGTGAAGGTGCTACGAGGTCCCGAAGTGGAGATGCCTGTCAATGAGCACCTTTTCCCAGCTTTGAATGCAGGTTTCCAGCTTCAGACAAAATGTGGCTCCAAACGTGCAGTTTGCGCCCGAACGTGGGATTTCGCTGGGGACGGTTTCTAAATTCAAGTTGGCACGGGGGGCAGCGGTGTGTGTGGTTATTTTCCCAGGATTGATGATCCCCAATTCGGTGGGTCCGTTTAAAGTTTTGTTTGGGCTCCCGTTTCGCGGGGAAGCGCGTGCGCGTGGCGAGCCTGACCTCCCCGTGTCCCCCTCGCCCCAGACCTTTCCAACGCCACCCGGGTGAAGGTGCTACGAGGTCCCGAAGTGGAGATGCCTGTCAATGAGCACCTTTTCCCAGCTTTGAATGCAGGTTTCCAGCTTCAGACAAAATGTGGCTCCAAACGTGCAGTTTTGCGCCCGAACGTGGGATTTCGCTGGGGACGGTTTCTAAATTCAAGTTGGGACGGGGGGCAGCGGTGTGCGCGGTTATCTCCCCGGAAAAAGCCGTCCCCAGCTCGGTGGGTCCGTTTAAAGTTTTGTTTGGGCTCCCGTTTCGCGAGGAAGCGCGTGCGCGTGGCGAGCCTGACCTCCCCGTGTTCCCCTCGCCCAGACCTTTCCAACGCCACCCGGGTGAAGGTGCTACGAGGTCCCGAAGTGGAGATGCCTGTCAATGAGCACCTTTTCCCAGCTTTGAATGCAGGTTTCCAGCTTCAGACAAAATGTGGCTCCAAACGTGCAGTTTTGCGCCCGAACGTGGGATTTCGCTGGGGACGGTTTCTAAATTCAAGTTGGCACGGGGGTCAGCGGTGTGTGTGGTTATTTTCCCAGGATTGATGATCCCCAATTCGGTGGGTCCGTTTAAAGTTTTGTTTGGGCTCCCGTTTCGCGAGGAAGCGCGTGCGCGTGGCGAGCCTGACCTCCCCGTGTTCCCCTCGCCCAGACCTTTCCAACGCCACCCGGGTGAAGGTGCTACGAGGTCCCGAAGTGGAGATGCCTGTCAATGAGCACCTTTTCCCAGCTTTGAATGCAGGTTTCCAGCTTCAGACAAAATGTGGCTCCAAACGTGCAGTTTTGCGCCCGAACGTGGGATTTCGCTGGGGACGGTTTCTAAATTCAAGTTGGCACGGGGGGCAGCGGTGTGTGTGGTTATTTTCCCAGGATTGATGATCCCCAATTCGGTGGGTCCGTTTAAAGTTTTGTTTGGGCTCCCGTTTCGCGGGGAAGCGCGTGCGCGTGGCGAGCCTGACCTCCCCGTGTCCCCCTCGCCCAGACCTTTCCAACGCCACCCGGGTGAAGGTGCTACGAGGTCCCGAAGTGGAGATGCCTGTCAATGAGCACCTTTTCCCAGCTTTGAATGCAGGTTTCCAGCTTCAGACAAAATGTGGCTCCAAACGTGCAGTTTTGCGCCCGAACGTGGGATTTCGCTGGGGACGGTTTCTAATTCAAGTTGGGACGGGGGGCAGCGGTGTGCGCGGTTATCTCCCCGGAAAAAGCCGTCCCAGCTCGGTGGGTCCGTTTAAAGTTTTGTTTGGGCTCCCGTTTCGCGAGGAAGCGCGTGCGCGTGGCGAGCCTGACCTCCCCGTGTTCCCCTCGCCCAGACCTTTCCAACGCCACCCGGGTGAAGGTGCTACGAGGTCCCGAAGTGGAGATGCCTGTCAATGAGCACCTTTTCCCAGCTTTGAATGCAGGTTTCCAGCTTCAGACAAAATGTGGGCTCCAAACGTGCAGTTTTGCGCCCGAACGTGGGATTTCGCTGGGGACGGTTTCTAAATTCAAGTTGGCACGGGGGGCAGCGGTGTGTGTGGTTATTTTCCCAGGATTGATGATCCCCAATTCGGTGGGTCCGTTTAAAGTTTTGTTTGGGCTCCCGTTTCGCGGGGAAGCGCGTGCGCGTGGCGAGCCTGACCTCCCCGTGTCCCCCTCGCCCAGACCTTTCCAACGCCACCCGGGTGAAGGTGCTACGAGGTCCCGAAGTGGAGATGCCTGTCAATGAGCACCTTTTCCCAGCTTTGAATGCAGGTTTCCAGCTTCAGACAAAATGTGGCTCCAAACGTGCAGTTTTGCGCCCGAACGTGGGATTTCGCTGGGACGGTTTCTAAATTCAAGTTGGGACGGGGGGCAGCGGTGTGCGCGGTTATCTCCCCGGAAAAAGCCGTCCCCAGCTCGGTGGGTCCGTTTAAAGTTTTGTTTGGGCTCCCGTTTCGCGAGGAAGCGCGTGCGCGTGGCGAGCCTGACCTCCCCGTGTTCCCCTCGCCCAGACCTTTCCAACGCCACCCGGGTGAAGGTGCTACGAGGTCCCGAAGTGGAGATGCCTGTCAATGAGCACCTTTTCCCAGCTTTGAATGCAGGTTTCCAGCTTCAGACAAAATGTGGCTCCAAACGTGCAGTTTTGCGCCCGAACGTGGGATTTCGCTGGGGACGGTTTCTAAATTCAAGTTGGCACGGGGGGCAGCGGTGTGTGTGGTTATTTTCCCAGGATTGATGATCCCCAATTCGGTGGGTCCGTTTAAAGTTTTGTTTGGGCTCCCGTTTCGCGAGAAGCGCGTGCGCGTGGCGAGCCTGACCTCCCCGTGTTCCCCTCGCCCAGACCTTTCCAACGCCACCCGGGTGAAGGTGCTACGAGGTCCCGAAGTGGAGATGCCTGTCAATGAGCACCTTTTCCCAGCTTTGAATGCAGGTTTCCAGCTTCAGACAAAATGTGGCTCCAAACGTGCAGTTTGCGCCCGAACGTGGGATTTCGCTGGGGACGGTTTCTAAATTCAAGTTGGGACGGGGGGCAGCGGTGTGCGCGGTTATCTCCCCGGAAAAAGCCGTCCCCAGCTCGGTGGGTCCGTTTAAAGTTTTGTTTGGGCTCCCGTTTCGCGAGGAAGCGCGTGCGCGTGGCGAGCCTGACCTCCCCGTGTTCCCCTCGCCCAGACCTTTCCAACGCCACCCGGGTGAAGGTGCTACGAGGTCCCGAAGTGGAGATGCCTGTCAATGAGCACCTTTTCCCAGCTTTGAATGCAGGTTTCCAGCTTCAGACAAAATGTGGCTCCAAACGTGCAGGTTTTGCGCCCGAACGTGGGATTTCGCTGGGGACGGTTTCTAAATTCAAGTTGGCACGGGGGGCAGCGGTGTGTGTGGTTATTTTCCCAGGATTGATGATCCCCAATTCGGTGGGTCCGTTTAAAGTTTTGTTTGGGCTCCCGTTTCGCGGGGAAGCGCGTGCGCGTGGCGAGCCTGACCTCCCCGTGTCCCCCTCGCCCAGACCTTTCCAACGCCACCCGGGTGAAGGTGCTACGAGGTCCCGAAGTGGAGATGCCTGTCAATGAGCACCTTTTCCCAGCTTTTGAATGCAGGTTTCCAGCTTCAGACAAAATGTGGCTCCAAACGTGCAGTTTTGCGCCCGAACGTGGGATTTCGCTGGGGACGGTTTCTAAATTCAAGTTGGCACGGGGGGCAGCGGTGTGTGTGGTTATTTTCCCAGGATTGATGATCCCCAATTCGGTGGGTCCGTTTAAAGTTTTGTTTGGGCTCCCGTTTCGCGGGGAAGCGCGTGCGCGTGGCGAGCCTGACCTCCCCGTGTCCCCCTCGCCCAGACCTTTCCAACGCCACCCGGGTGAAGGTGCTACGAGGTCCCGAAGTGGAGATGCCTGTCAATGAGCACCTTTTCCCAGCTTGAATGCAGGTTTCCAGCTTCAGACAAAATGTGGCTCCAAACGTGCAGTTTTGCGCCCGAACGTGGGATTTCGCTGGGGACGGTTTCTAAATTCAAGTTGGGACGGGGGGCAGCGGTGTGCGCGGTTATCTCCCCGGAAAAAGCCGTCCCCAGCTCGGTGGGTCCGTTTAAAGTTTTGTTTGGGCTCCCGTTTCGCGAGGAAGCGCGTGCGCGTGGCGAGCCTGACCTCCCGTGTTCCCCTCGCCCAGACCTTTCCAACGCCACCCGGGTGAAGGTGCTACGAGGTCCCGAAGTGGAGATGCCTGTCAATGAGCACCTTTTCCAGCTTTGAATGCAGGTTTCCAGCTTCAGACAAAATGTGGCTCCAACGTGCAGTTTTGCGCCCGAACGTGGGATTTCGCTGGGGACGGTTTCTAAATTCAAGTTGGCACGGGGGGCAGCGGTGTGTGTGGTTATTTTCCCAGGATTGATGATCCCAATTCGGTGGGTCCGTTTAAAGTTTTGTTTGGGCTCCCGTTTCGCGAGGAAGCGCGTGCGCGTGGCGAGCCTGACCTCCCCGTGTTCCCCTCGCCCAGACCTTTCCAACGCCACCCGGGTGAAGGTGCTACGAGGTCCCGAAGTGGAGATGCCTGTCAATGAGCACCTTTTCCCAGCTTTGAATGCAGGTTTCCAGCTTCAGACAAAATGTGGCTCCAAACGTGCAGTTTTGCGCCCGAACGTGGGATTTCGCTGGGGACGGTTTCTAAATTCAAGTTGGCACGGGGGGCAGCGGTGTGTGTGGTTATTTTCCCAGGATTGATGATCCCCAATTCGGTGGGTCCGTTTAAAGTTTTGTTTGGGCTCCCGTTTCGCGGGGAAGCGCGTGCGCGTGGCGAGCCTGACCTCCCCGTGTCCCCCTCGCCCAGACCTTTCCAACGCCACCCGGGTGAAGGTGCTACGAGGTCCCGAAGTGGAGATGCCTGTCAATGAGCACCTTTTCCCAGCTTTGAATGCAGGTTTCCAGCTTCAGACAAAATGTGGCTCCAAACGTGCAGTTTTGCGCCCGAACGTGGGATTTCGCTGGGGACGGTTTCTAAATTCAAGTTGGGACGGGGGGCAGCGGTGTGCGCGGTTATCTCCCCGGAAAAAGCCGTCCCCAGCTCGGTGGGTCCGTTTAAAGTTTTGTTTGGGCTCCCGTTTCGCGAGGAAGCGCGTGCGCGTGGCGAGCCTGACCTCCCCGTGTTCCCCTCGCCCAGACCTTTCCAACGCCACCCGGGTGAAGGTGCTACGAGGTCCCGAAGTGGAGATGCCTGTCAATGAGCACCTTTTCCCAGCTTTGAATGCAGGTTTCCAGCTTCAGACAAAATGTGGCTCCAACGTGCAGTTTTGCGCCCGAACGTGGGATTTCGCTGGGACGGTTTCTAAATTCAAGTTGGCACGGGGGGCAGCGGTGTGTGTGGTTATTTTCCAGGATTGATGATCCCCAATTCGGTGGGTCCGTTTAAAGTTTTGTTTGGGCTCCCGTTTCGCGGGGAAGCGCGTGCGCGTGGCGAGCCTGACCTCCCCGTGTCCCCCTCGCCCAGACCTTTCCAACGCCACCCGGGTGAAGGTGCTACGAGGTCCCGAAGTGGAGATGCCTGTCAATGAGCACCTTTTCCCAGCTTTGAATGCAGGTTTTCCAGCTTCAGACAAAATGTGGCTCCAAACGTGCAGTTTTGCGCCCGAACGTGGGATTTCGCTGGGGACGGTTTCTAAATTCAAGTTGGCACGGGGGGCAGCGGTTGTGTGTGGTTATTTTCCCAGGATTGATGATATCCAATTCGGTAGCTCTGTTTAAAGTTTTGTTTGGCTTCCCGTTTTCGTTGTGTAGCTCTGATTTCGCTGGGGATAGTTTTATACACTGCTTTAGAGTGGGGCACACACGTGAGAGTTGTTTTTTCATTGAACTGACTATGGCCATTTCGGTGTAGACGTTTAACGTTTTCTTTCGCTTCCCGTTTCCGTTTTATCCAACCGATTTCGATAGGGACAGTTTTGTTATTTAAGTTGGAGTGGGGCGCGACGGCGTGCGTTGAAATTTTTCGCCGGTTTCAGCTCCGTTCACGGTTGTAGCTCCGTTTGAAGTTTTCTTTCGCTTCCGGTTTCGCGCACGCGCACGTGCGCGTTATAAGTCCCGGTTTTCCGTGTGCCCCCGGTTAATACCTTTCGAATGAGCCTATTTTGATCAAAATCCGTTCGGCGGAACCGAAAATGAGCTCGAAAAACGGTTTTCCCAGCTTCCCAATGCATTTCCCAGCTTCTGATTTACAAGCGTAACATTGTCGCGACCCCCAGTCCACCAGACAGCTACCATAGAGTATATAAGTCATCCTGGGAAAATGAATGGAAGTCAATGGCAGTATGACTTTACAGTGGTTTTGCCCATACCACACAAGCCCAATGAACCATGTGCACCACATGTGTCTCCCGCTCGCGGGTGAAAACGTATCCGCCATGAGAGGCACTCGGGGCGGGCACCCGATGGGGCACGAGACCCCCCACCCCTGGTGGTCAAAAAAAGTTAAAGTTTTTTTTCGCTTTCCTCCAGGCGCCTACTTGGCTCCGGGGCGCCCCAGAATCATGCCCCCCGACCCGGCACCACCCGGGGGGCCGATGGGGGCCCTTTTTTTGAAATTTTTTTTTTTTCCATATTTGAAGCCCCGGCACAGGCTAGACCCATACCCCGACCCCGGGCACCCGCGAGCGGCCGGTAGGTGGCGTGTTTTGGGTCATTTTTTTTTTTTGGCCGTTCTGAAGCTCCAGCGAGTCCCTGAGCCATACCCCGACCACGGCACTTCCCGGGGGGCCCCCCGTATACCGTAACGGCCGGTTGGGGGCGCTTTTTTTGAATTTTTTTTTTTCCATATTGAAGCCCCGGCACAGGCTAGACCCATACCCCGACCCCGGGCACCCGCGAGCGGCCGGTAGGTGGCGTGTTTTGGGTCATTATTTTTTTTTTGGCGGTTCTGAAGCTCCAGCAAGGGCCTGATCCATACCACACACACAGACCATCGTGACACCGTCACCCACCTGACCGAATGGCGTTCTCGACCCCCATGATAGGAGGGCCCCCACCATACAGGTGGACGGTTCCTTCGGCACTGGGGGGTCAGTCCCTTGTCCCGGGTAGCCAAGAGCGGGGCCCGTGTGCCTCGAGGCTCCTGGGAGAAATGTTCGGTGCGAGGCCAAGGAGCACCGTCTGTCTTGGAGGTCCTACGATGGCGTTCCGGCGCGGGAGTGGCACTCCTGGCTCACACCCTGGTGTTGTCCACCCCGCTACGCGTCGGCGTCAGAGACATGATGTTTCGCAAAACCTGCTCTCGGTATACCGGTTGGCGTCCTACCCAGCCCGTCCTTGCTGACGGTGTCTCCCGGGTCCGGCTCGGCCGTCCCTACCCCCCGACCCCGGGGGAGAGGGTATGTCGTGGGGATCCCGGGGGGCCTCCCGTCGGGTGCTCCGCGTGGAGCCCTGGAGAAGGCTACCTGGTTGATCCTGCCAGTAGCATATGCTTGTCTCAAAGATTAAGCCATGCAAGTCTAAGTACACACGGCCGGTACAGTGAAACTGCGAATGGCTCATTAAATCAGTTATGGTTCCTTTGATCGCTCCAACGTTACTTGGATAACTGTGGCAATTCTAGAG
>NW_026911021.1:20000-39958 GCF_963692335.1 Osmerus eperlanus | reverse complement strand
GAGAGGGATTCTGAATGTGTGTATGCGTTAGGGCGTGTGTGTGTGTGTGTGTGTGTGTGTGTGTGTGTGTGTGTGTACAGCGGTGCGCTCCCGGCGCTTCCTGGTGCTAACGGCTGAGCACAGCATTCACACGGGAAGGCAAGTGGTGTCCCGAACAGAACAATGGTTAAAAAAAGGGGCTCCAATAAAAACAAACTGACTATGGGCTAGTATCCTGCTGTTCATATGCATGGCTGGTCCACAGCTTCCACACACTAGACACATCCAGGGCAGGAAGCACCAGGAAGGAGTCATTATTCTCATTGTCACCGCACACACACTGCACACACACACACACACACACACACACAACACACACACACACACACACACACACACACACACTGCACACACACATACACACTGAACAATCGACCCAAAGTCTTCTGACTGTCCTACGAGAAAATGCCACAAAAGGAGAAGAATTAATGTGATGCATCTAAATGAAATTGATTGTGGACAGTCTGGTGAAAACATCTGTTTCCAGGAACAACTCCTGCTAAGAGATACTAGAGCTAACACACACACACACACGTACGTACGCACACTGACACACGCATGCACACACTTGCATGCACACACACACACACCGCACATCCAAATACACACACTGGATGACATTCAAACACTGCACAATACATTATTTGCAAGCCTTTGGCTAGAGGAAATCACTGTGTTGGAGTGGCCATCCGCTGCAATACAATCCAGCATCCTGGTGCTTCTGGGATGAAATCCACAGCTAACCCTCTCCAGTAAATGGGCCCCATTCCAGACTGAAGTAAAAAGCCTTTATGTGAAATAACACTAAGCAGATATCATACACTGTAGAGGCCGAATACAGTGCCATCGTTTTCATATGCAGTTTTCTCACCACGGACAAACAGAGGCTGGAAAATCAGTATGAGCCTGAGGGAGGACAGTGAAGAGGCAGATGGTCAATGCTGGTCAGCTGGTAACAAACAAGCAGGTCATGGACTTCCTTTTTCTTACTCTCTCTCTCTCTCTCTCTCTCTCTCTCTCATCTCTCTCTCTCTCTCTCTCTCTCTCTCTCTCTCTCTCTCTCTCTCTCTCTCTCTCTCTCTCTCTCTCTCTCTCTCTCTCTCTCTCTCCCCCTCATCTCCCTTCCCTCCCTCAACTATTTCACTTTTCTCTTCCCTCTCTTTCTCTCTCTCCTTCCTTATCTCTCTTTCTCTCTCCACTCCCCCGTTCTAGAAACCAGGACATGTTATGAGCTGTGAAGCGGCTCGATACAGGACCCTGAGGGAAAGCTCTCAGGGATTAACCTGGGCAGAGGTTCACAATCTGAACCATGCTCTCAATCTAGAAGTTTCTCGCTAGCCTGAGGCCTCAGACCCCAATTCAAAACTTGTGTGTGCTCGGTGTGTTGGGCGTGCGCTCTGAAATGTGTGTCTGTGGGGGTGTGTCTGTTTGTATCTGTTTCGCGTGTGTCTTTGCTGTGTGTGTGTGCCTGTGTGTGTATCTGGGTTATGTGTGTGTGTGTGTGTGAGACCAAGCTACAGGAAAAGAGAGAGAGCTGGGCCACACTTCACGGGCCAGCGTTGATCCGTGTCACTCACCCTGACCCACAGCTGTGCACACATAGCAGCCTCTCTCAATCCAACACACACACACACACACACAACTCTGCCTCTGGAAAAGACAGCCATCCAAACCCAGTGGCTGTATGCCCCCCTTCCCCACCCCCCAGCCCCCCTTTTCTCTAAACATCATGCTGTGTCCAGTCCCTATATGACCCCCTGCTGTTTCTCCCTAGTGTACACACACACACACACACACTCTAACAGATGACCCATCTGCTCCTGTTCCCCAGACCTCTCAGCTGGCCTGCCTTACACCATCACTGACACACACACACACTCAAATACACCAAGCTAACTCCTAGCACTTCAACCAGCAGCCAAACTTTGATACACAACCTTTTTATTCGTCAGCCACTACTACAGAGAGAGAGAGAGAGAGAGAGAGAGAGAGAGAGAGAGAGAGAGAGAGAGAGAGAGAGAGAGAGAGGGAGAGAGAGAGAGAGAGAGAGAGGGAGAGAGGGAGAGAGGGAGAGAGGGAGAGAGAGAGAGAGACGGAAAGAGAGATGAAGAGAGTCAGGGACTAGACACAGAATACAGGAAACGAAGCTGTGAGAAAGAGAGAAAGATTTTTTTTTAAAAGCCCACTCTCTCCCACAAGGTTCGATGAAACTATTTTTCAAAAGTCTAATCTATTTTCCCTCCAATCCCAAATCCGGCGTCAGGGATGAAATCAACAGTTACTTGCTGAACTGTGAAATGCCTACACCCTCAGTCAAATAGATTACTTTCAGTGAATTAAAAAGCGAATCAGTTCGAGGGTGAGTCAAGGGACCAGCCGCGCATACCCAGAGCTGTTACACCATCTCCCAGCATCAGAGACGATGTTCACGGCCCTTCCTTCGTCTGCATGGCAGAGCGCCACGCTCGCTACGCTATCTGTTGCGTTTACATGGCACAACTGGCAGGGAGATGATGGTGATGACTGCCCCAGACAGCAGACATCTGGCGGGGCGCATATGTCCCAGGCATGATGCAACAATGCTGCTGGCCCTGCACGGCCCCCCCTCCCAGCCAGACACAGGGTAACTGAGAGTAATGGTGGCCCAGCCATCAGCAATCCATCTAGCCTGCTATGGGGGTAAGGGGTGGTAATGGAGGCATTAGAAGAGGTTTAGGGATGGCTGGCTAGCAGGGGGTAAGGAAGGAGGAGGGGGTGGGGAGGGAGGTCTGTGGGGGGAGAGGGGGATGCCAGAAAGGGAGGGGCATTAGGATGTGGGGGGCCATTGTTTATCCGACAATGAGGAGATGAACTGGGTAAGAGCCCAACAGGACTCCTTAGATTGGTTTGCATCTGGACCAGCGAGAGTGGGCCTTAGCCAGGCCTGGACACTGCTACTGGACAGCTACCAGGCTACCAGTCACAGCAGCACACACACACACTGGACACATCACAACACTGAAATCTGGTTGTCGAGACAAATATAACAATAAGGGTTCTGTAGGAGAAGGCCTACTCTTTTTGCAGTCGATGTCTCTTCCATGGGGAACACATCTCATTTTGTTCATATGCTTGTGTTTGTTTTGTCAGCCATTTTACTACCTGTGAATTGACTAGACTAAGATTTCGCCATCATATGTGTGGGTCATCAAACTATAACATCCTCCTGTAACAGAGTACCAAACCAAGATCACGATTGATCAGAATTTGGACTTTGGTAATCTCCAGCACCACAAGTGAAGATAAAACAACCGGGGTACCATTGTTTTTTGTTTTCCTGATTATAACACACTCACTGGCATCCTTGTTAAGCCTTGCTGCCGGCATTTTCTGGATCACCAGCTTTACCTCCCACATTTGTTGTCTTATCTTGTATTCGATAATTAACTACCACCGGTCTGTTGTTAGGCATAAGTACCTGCACCCCCTCCCCTTTCTACACATCCCGCTCGGATGACCACTCCGTTCCTCGGCGTAGCTCCCCTGCTCACTGGTCACGCTGTAATTACAGTAATCACCCAGCTGAAGCTAATGCTTACTTCATTACCTTAAGAAATAGACCAAAAAATACAAGTCGTGGGAGTGGGGGACCCATCTATCATGCATGAATTATATTTGGTTATTATAATGACCAGCAGCCAAAGTTCTCTTTTTTTTAACCACTGGCTTTTAAGTGGATTAAAACCAGCTAAACTACGTAGCCGAGGCTGTGTCAGTCATTTGATATGCCTCCGGGAGTGACAAAGGTCTGTTTAAGACCTAAGAGTATATTCGCTTTCCAATGTGGTATACAACTGTTCGCCTAACGAATTTGAATCGCAAATGATCACATTTTGTACCAAACTAACCAACTGCCAGTAACATAAACCGATTGTCTCCAATCTTAAGAAATCTGTGAAAAATTGTAGGCTATGTTAGTTTACTTTTATCTTTTTCTATAGACCGAGAGGATTTTAAGTGCTTGGAAAAAAAAGGAAAAAAATAATTTGCTTGCGAGGTTCCAGACCGCAGTGCGCTATGTTGACGGTGGTAAATAGTATCCATAAAGAGAAATAGACATAAAGTTGCAGCAGGAATTTCGACCACTTAGATCACACATTGTACAATACATACGAAAATACAAACAAACACTTTAAAGCCGAGTAAGGCAACAGTTGGACCCTCCCGACGAAACAAGAGCCATCTAATGTTATTCTCCGTTCTCTTAGTGGATTAAACCATTAATGGATACGTTTTGCAACACATTGATACAGTAACTGTATACTTCCTATGAACCTCTACCCTCGGCATTGTTGTGTTATGCATAGGAGAAACTTACCTTATAATGCGTTTTTTTGGTAAGCGTTCCTCAGTAGAGCAGCTGTATAATGCAATGGGCAGCTCTGTCTGACAGTTCCTTCTGCACAGACGCGTAAACTGACGACAGTATCCCTTTTCCTCTGTTATGTAGGCTTTGTTTTGGAAAATTAAGAAAAAGTTATAAATTATTCCCCAGATTTTCACATACATGCGACCGTGATTCTCTCACAGATTTCTTGCGGACCACAGCGAAATGAAGACATACGATGCTGTCAGTTTACATAGCGGAACTCGTTCACTCCGCTCACTCCCCAATTGGCTTTGTAATAGGAAACCGGGAAGGGAGGGGGGGTCAATACGCAAATAAGATCGACTTCAAAAGCAGCTAAAAAGCTCTCATCGACTCTCGTTTTGCTCTTCCGTCGTTCATTGCACAACTCTAGATAAGTAGTTTCTCTACATATTAAAACCATATTCAGCCAAGCGACATCGGGTGGCCGAGGCACTGGCGAGTTGGTTCCAGTGAAACATCGGTGTGTATCCTGCCGTTATGCTGCAGAGCGTGCTGTACTTCAGCAGCAGAGCGAGACCTGGGTGAATTCAAAAACACAAACAGATCCCCGCCCCTCCCTTTAAACCAAGACCTAGATTGATGGTTCATAAAGGAATTGTAGAATTCCAGAGGTTAGATATACCATTATTTTGACTGATAAAGTGAACTGAATATAAAGTACAATTATCAGAGTTAAGTTTCAGAGTTTTGGAATATGATAAATATAATAATGGTGAATATGTTGTTGATTGCCTATATCTGTATATAGCCTATTACTTGTTGTTATTACAGTATAACAATGAGTATGGGGCTATTTATTCAGTTATAGACCGAAGCCTTTGTGAAATGTGCAATGAAAAATAACAACTGATGATGCAGTAAACACACTGTACAAGACAGGATTATAACCACAAGATTATAACTAGGGATTAACAGGAAAATCATAACCTAAATAATAATCCTGATTGATTTTCTACAAACGGATTGACACACAGGTTAGGCCTCATTCCGTGGTCGTGAGCGTGTTGCTAATACATTGTAAACTGTTTATTTTAAGACTGTTTTGTGTCAAGACTGCTTTTCCTCTCAACCTCGCTCATCCTTCCCAGTTCACCAGGGTCTGTCAGAGAGATGTCAGGAATGTATTGGTCAGGAGAGCTGTTTCCACTGACACACAGCAATGTGAATGGTTTAGACTCCAAGTATAACTGCACGACTGCTAATTTTGGGGAAAATAAACCTGAAAGTGGATCTTTCTCTGGATGTTTCTGATGCAGTCACCCTGACACTAACATATGAAACAGATGGTAGCAGTGTACTGTTATGCTGGTAGAAGGTGTTAGATGAAGACAAAATAAAATACATCAAATAATCAGTGATTTTAATCAACACCACATCTTGTGACTTTCTGTTTGGGGGTATTTTGAGGGACGAAAGACAGCAGAATTCACAGAGGTTTCATTCATTATTAAAATCAACAACTACCGAAAAACAACAACCTTTATCTGGAATCAAATTGAGAGGCTTTTCAAGTGGAAAGTACAAAAACAAACATGAAGACTGCTGAAGAAGCAGCTGTTAATCCAGCAGTCACATGGCCACTCGGACAATAAAGTATTTTTCATAGCAACGGAGCATCCACGAAACAAAATGACAACATCACAATGTAATGTTTTTTTTCTCCAAAAGTTAATTTGTAGGGATTAAAGAAGCTACAAATTAAAGAATGAAAGAACAGAAAGAGAGAAAACAATCAGTCTTTGGATGATTCATTGGAAATCAGTGTACTGTCTGTAGCCGAGGCTGAAACCTCATCATGTTCCGGTAAGTTCCAACATGTATCTGTGGTTCATTTCCCGCGGGGCTGAGATATTCAGAATCCTACAGAGGAAATAGTGATTCTGGCTCTGTATCTGAACTGAATCCATGTGATGAGCGTGTGATGAGCGAGCGAGAAGCTCGCTGTGAGAAGGTAGGCCTCCGCCTGTTAAACGCCACAGGGATTAACCAGGGTGATTCACAATTCAGGTCAATCGTTCCCAGCAACAGGAGAGTCGGGGAGATTTCTGCTGTATTGATAGGAGTTAAACCCTGAAGAGGTTCTGCTTCAAGGGGGAAAAAATCCCTCGCTAAGAAGCTGGTGCACTTCAAATGCTAAATCATTGTTTTGCTGAAACTCTATCCTTTCCAGTCCCATGGCAAGCCTTACCAAGGTTGAATGAGTCATGAGCGGAGCCAGAAACAGTATTTAGCACACTTTTAGACAAATGCAGAAAGCAGGCCAGTGAAGAGAAGTGAGGTACAGTCTCATTATGGTAGGGGTTCAGAGTTCAGCTCCCATGAGCCTTTGCTGGTGCTGCATCACTCTTCCTGGATTGTTCCAGTTGCAGGTTTCCATCACAATGAGACCCTAGTTTATATGGGGTTTGATTTACTCAGCGTTTATGGTGGAAAACGTTTGCTTCTAGTCTTCTCGCCTTGCATTTAAAACATTTAACATTTAACTCCTGGCTCAAAGTCCTTTCTTAAATGTAGATGAGCTAACTTTCTAAAAGTTTTTTAAAACATCACCAATGGTAAAATTTTTTTTGCAGCTATAAAGTCAATTTAGTTCTGAAATATTCTGAGGAACTGACAGGACTGCAACGTTAAATACCGCCACATTTCAATCTGGGGCAGGAAATATCAAGGCTGTCACAATCAGTCCTCAGGCTAATTCGCAACATTAGCTTTCTGACAGACACTGCTCTCCTCAAACGTTGATCTGTCACAATTCATTACATAGCAATCTTTGGCGAGTAAACATTTGAAGAGCAAAGAGGATAAATTGTACGTCTTTATCTGAGAAATAGCCTCAATGTCTTATTGCGTCCTGTCTCTCGTAGTGAGGGGATCATTTCTATTGAGATGAGTGTTAAGGCATGTCTAATATGATGAGTTTCTTCCCCGCCAGGGCGGAAATGACAGAGCAGAAAAACATCATGTAATCTGAGCAGCATATTCATTAAAGGGAGAAAGAACTTGACACACACGTTTTTTAATCAGGGACTTTCAAGACGAAAATGAACATTTTCAAAAACGCCCTTCGTGACCACCTCACAAAAACTATTTATCCTTTTTCCATCTGACTAGTAAAGGGAAAATGTGCCTTCTCTGAATAGATTAAAGTGTTAGAAATGAACCACTTAATCTCTGATTGAATGTTTTCATCATTAGATTTAAATAGAAACCTCAAAATAGATGGAGAGAGACAAACCTCTTGACCAGAAGAAAGTCCAAACATGCTGCCACCTTATTTCCCCCAGTCCCCCAGTCTAATGAACCCGTCTTATGAAACCAGCTTTAGATCCATTTAAATTGGCTATCTGGCACACAATGCCTCTGCACTGCACACTGTCTAAGATGCCGTAACACTATGCTAATTTACTGTCTTATGTAGAGGGAAAACTCTTCCAGGGGGGTGTTTAATTCGGTTGGAACTAAGTAAATGGAAGATGTATGGTCTATGGAGCCCTGTGCTCCTGTTGCTACTGGGCTAGTGAGAAATGCTGAGAGAGACAGAGCAGGGGCCCAAGGGACCCCCACCTCCCCACCACACACACACACACACACACACTCGACTCCCGGCCACCGTAATGAGCCTCACGCCAGCCCCACATCCCACAGCAACACCACGGTGTTCCTCTGCTGCAGAGCCTCACCAGCACAAGCCATACCCACCACGCTCCCTCTATGCTAATAGAGTTCATCCGGCACATTGTGTGAAGATATATGTATTCCGGTCCAGTTGTTTGGGGACCGAGTAGGAAGGCACACGTATGGATAATGGAAGGGGACGGATGCACTGGTTAGGTGTTGTAATGTCTTTAACAATTCAGAGAAGAGAAGTCGGTGAATACAAATGAAAGAGAATCGGTTTGGCCAGCGATGGGCCGCCATCTCGAATGGCATTTGTTTCTGCCAGGGGCTGCTTGGGCCTGTGCCCTGTGGCTAGCCGTCGAGCCTGCTCGTTGGTACATGGGAGAAGATGCAAATCACTTTGAAACGTGTCACCACACTCTGATCTAGTGTGCATGTGTGGAATGATAAAACAAAGTGTTTGTGTGGGGCAGGATGTCTATCCGGGGTTCGATTTCATGCTGAAAGACGGATCAGTGGGGGGAAAACAAGAATAAAATGTGATTAGGAGCTTGAGAGGATGCAGACCTCGCGTTGTGAACAGTGTGCACCTGGTGTCGCCTGTAGAGACATGTTACGTTGCCCTCGCCAACCATGTGCTGGCGTGTGCATGGCAGCTTGTCACATGGCTGCACGTGTGTGTGCGATGTCCAATTAACCTCCAGTCTCCTATCCTAACTACACAGCTGTACTCTGCTCCGTACACCACGGATGACATCTACCATTACTGTTTCTTTAAGGTTAACTGGGTTCATTTGCTTTCATGCAATTCAAGGCACACAATCGAATGACACACCCCTCCCTTGGTGTTTTGGACAACTGGCCATTTATATGGTCTAATTTTACACATCCACCTGCTTCACACTCAATGGAGATATCAAATCATGCCAGCCTTTTATTTGTGCTGACAGCCATGCCCCCCCACCCCACACACACATACGCCGTGCCCCTGTGCCCATCCCACTGATAGCATTCTAGACAGGCACAACCCAGGACGCCCCCCCCCAAGCAAACAGGCATTCAGGAAGACACAGTGGTTGTCTCATTCTGTTCTCCCAGATTGGCACCGCGTACTGAATTCCCGTCAGCTAGGGCGTTGAAGAATGTTCATGCAGCCATCTTCAGAATCCTAAAGGGCAAATCATTGAGCTGTGAAAAGCACAGTGGAACTACTTACACTTCCCACAAATGGCTGTAAGCAAGGTAATCATTCTTGCTTTATAACTCTGTTCCCTGGTTCCGCACAGCCATATGGGATGTCAAGGGCCTATGGCCGGGGAAACAAAGAACTTGGCATATAATTTTATTTAAATACATCAATTTCCAGAAGCTCACTCTGCAGTTTACATTGTTCTGGTGTCTTTGAGGAGAAACTTGTTTTTGTCATCTCAAAGAGCCCTTTTCTATGTTTGAACTTCCCCCAGACACATTTATTCAGTGACCTTTCACTAAAATCTCTGAGTGAGATGTTCAGAGGTTAACCTGACGTGTCTAGCCTCTGTGCAAAGGGCTTGTCATGTTCCAGAACTCTGAAAGACAAGAGACTGCTGGACACACGTTTCAGGGTCTCATAAAGAGTCTGATACAGGGGATGTATATGGCGTTGAGCTGGGGGGGAGTGAGTATATCCTGCTGGGGGGAGAGAGGAGACTGGTGCCATTAGCTCCAGAGGAGGCGGCAGACTGTGGGCACCATGGATAGACTTAAGCTGCATTGTTACAGAAACAGTTTAAATACCGGCATGTCGTTAATACCCCCACACGCTGATTCACACATACTGTCGCCTTGCTTAGACGTTCACACACGCAAGAACACATGCACGGACACACACACACACACATTCGGGCTTTGTCTTCTATGTAGCAGTGAGGGCCACGTTATTTCCAGTAGGCCCTCTGTCAGTCTGGGGAACAGCCTGTACAGTATATCACACTACAGTCCTCTTTTGTACAGGGCATGAATCGTGCTTTATAACCACTTAAACCCCCCCATCCCCCATGGCAATCCCAATAAACCCAGGATTATTATTATACCGCAATGTATGACTGCTGACTTTACAAGCTGCACTCCAGCCCTGAACGAGGGAGAAGGAGAGGGAGGACGAGAGAATCGGAGGGAGGAAGAGAAGGTGACTAAGTCAAAACCCACTCCTCCGAAAGCAAAGCCTTTCCAAAACCATCAGTGAACCCCGTTTCTGTCAGAGAGGCAGAGAGGGAGGGGAAAAATAAACAGAGTGACCAATCCCCAGTTTCTCCAGTTTGGAGTCTGCAGCTACCTAGCCAAGCACCACATGCTCCTCTGGGACTTCCTGTCTGTTTGAGATGTTCTCTGTGTGGAGGTCATCCTCTGATGTTTCCCTACCTGCCTGACTGGTTCAATACATACCTGGCTGTCACACACACAGCCCCGTGTGAGCTTAGCCATGTTGGCAGGCGCGAGCTCATAACAATGCTAATTCTGCTAGCAGGAGAGGAGGGAGTGGTAGAGGTGAACGCGTGGAGGTGGGTCGGCCGGTTCGATGGCTGTGTGTCGGGCGCTGGGGTCCTGAGAAATGAAGGGGGGGAAGGGGAGGGGGGGGGCGGGTTGGGGCAGGGGGCTGCTGCATCAGCATGTGTGCAGACATGTGATAGTGGGCCTGGCCACACAAAGAAAACACAACTGCTCAAACACTCCCGGTTTGGCCCTGAGTGGGGGGTGAGGGGGTGGGGGTGGGGGAGGACCCAGCACGGCTGCAGTAATTATCCTCCCAAAGCCCCGACCTGCACTGCTACCAGCCCCAGGGAGGGGGCTATGCTACGCTTGGCTTGCTACGCTAGGCTTGCTATGCTAGGCTCGCTACGCTACGCTACGCTTGCTAGGCTAGGCCTGCTCCACTAGTCTACCCTCATCTTTCAACGCTAGCTGGGCTTTTGCTGGTGCAGCTGTGCCGAGCCCAAGGGAACCCACACAGATGTGTTTAAGCTGGCACAGGGCTCCATAGGCACACAGTAATCTCTGCCTGTAATCTTAACCTGAACTCACAACTCCTCCAATGCAGAACATGCTACTCACTGTCTGTAACTACAAGGGGTAGTACTGTATACCAACCCTGGCTAGGTCAACCATCACACTGGGCACACACACTACACACAGTGTTTAAAAAAAAAATGAAAACACATAGTTTCGCTTCTCATGGTCCACACAGAGAACAGTGGGCATAACAATGCTTAATGCAGCACATATGGGAACAATTGTGTGTGTGGACATGTGACATAACAGGCCCATGTGACACACACACTCACTCACACACACACACACACACACAAACAAACACAATAACCTTTCTACTACATAGACACCCACTTGGTCTTGTGGGATCAGGTGATGATGAGGGGAGCCAGAACACTGGTGCTCCATGCTTTACACGCACGCACGCACACACACACACACACACACACACACACACACACACACACACACACACACACACACACACACACACACACACATCCACAGTGCCTCATTGTGAGTCGCACAGACGCTCAAACACTCACAGTCCCCTGGGTTTTTATTTTATCCTGGTCGCCTTTGAAACATGAGATCCTGCCCCCCCCGCCCTGCCCCAACCAAACACCAGGTCTTGTTTTAATAGACACTTTTGGATATTTTTTAAAAGACCTCCCTTCTCACCCTTCTCATCCCTCCCCCCCTTGCTTTCTCCATACTCTTTACAGAGCTCTTTTGTTGCACTGATGAGTGTATGAATGCACTGCTGACTAGTGAGTGCTTTGCAATGTGACTTGTTCAAGGTAGCCTGGTTGTCGGTATGCTACCGAAGATCTCAATCTGTGTGCGCATGAACTTGTGTGTTTGTGTGTGCAGGTGGAAATAGTCAGGCCCCACACAGAAAAAACAAAGTGTGTGTGTGCGCAGGTGTGTTTTGCGTGTGTATTGTCAGATTGAGATAACAATACAATACTACTAATGGACTTACACCTCTCTCAATTGCAAGATTTGACCTTAAATACGCTAAATATGTATCTGAATGTGTGTCTGTCTCTGTGTGTGTCTGAAGCTAGACTACCTCGAGAACCGGCAACTGACTGAAGTCGGCAGGTGTCTTGATAATGGCTCAAGGACATGCAAAGCCGCGTGTGATGTTGGTTGGATGAGCAGTTTGCGAAAAATTAAAGGATACATATATCAACGTGACCACTGCCATGATGAGCTGCACTAAGCAATGGAGCCATGGATATTGTGAAAAATAAATATAACCTACAGTATAGTCACTCCCTACACATGGAAGCCTGCAATCTTTACTTCATTTGAGCATGTTATGAGGACTGGAAATACTCCCCTCTGAGGCGTACGAGTATACATTGAGTATAGTAGTGACTCCTACACTTTATTCACAGAATATAAAATAATGTGTATGTTAATAATAATATAAATTCACTTCTTAGATGGATAGATATATACTTTATTGATCCCACAGAGGGACATTTTTATAGATTTCTTTAGATTCCAAGATTGTGTGTGTAGAGGTTTGAGACTCAGCCATGGGCGGTCGGAGCGGGACAACTCGACGGCCTCAGCAGGGTGAGGACGGACCGGTCAGTGTCTGCTCCACAGGTGAGGACGGACCGGTCAGTGTCTGCTCCACAGGTGAGGACGGACCGGTCAGTGTCTGCTCCACAGGTGAGGACGGACCGGTCAGTGTCTGCTCCACAGGTGAGGACGGACCGGTCAGTGTCTGCTCCACAGGTGAGGACGGACCGGTCAGTGTCTGCTCCACAGGTGAGGATGGACACACGGACGTGGATGTCCTCGCGGCCTTAAAATCCCGACAGTAATCCAGGTCACGGCACCACATTGTTGGATTGTGATGCGTCTTATCGGTGATACTCATAATCCTTCGTTGTGTTCCTTGAATAAAGAGTCGGGGATGAAGACGTGCGAAGATAACTTTGATCGTTGATGTTACAGTTCCCAAGGTCAACGCACCATGATGTTACAGGCAACCGAGTCTCTCTATCTCCGAGTATAACCCAGTTCAGACTTTATATCAAGAGACAAGTGTGAAAACAACGTGTGGCAACAACAACGTCCAGTGAGATCCCGTACTATCAACTGTCCTTGTGGCTCCCTGAAGAACCACAGCACCTGGATACAAAACACCACATTGTCGACCTCTCTCTCAACCGCTCTTTAAGTTCACTAACAAGTTCAAAAGAGGTTCAGCACACATATAAATCATGCAATATTCTACAGTGTCTGGCGTTTGTATTTCAGGCTTTGGGAGAATTGGATAGGTCAACAGGGCCCGCGGCACTCAGAGATGCATAGCTTAATGCAGGCCAGCTAGTGGATGCCACTTGTGCTCTGTACTGAATTGATCTGAAGTAAACAAGAACTCTTGGGAGAGTATAATATGGTAAACGATCCGCCTCATTCAACCATTCAGAGATGGATGGAATGTGTGTGTGTGAGTGTGTGAGGTGTATACTTCACATCAGTGTGCGGACGGAAAAAAACAGCAGAAGAAATTAGATGTAGAACGAGAAAGGAGACAGAGAAGGAGAGACGCAAAATGAGAGATGCAAAAAGGATGAAGAGGATAATTGGATGAAATTGATTCAAATTGCGGCTTTAATGTTGCAAGAATACAGCGAGCCTTTGTACGTGAGCGATGCTGTGTCCTTCTCCTGATATCGAGACCCCATGCTCCCTTATTTGAAAGTGTGTGCGGAGGGAAAGGTCTATTTTCTCTTCAAAGTGGATGGGAGGATGTGAGGGGGCTGCAAGGTGAGGATAGGAGCGCCGGGACTTATCTTCTGCTTGTCCTCCACAGGCGCCGCACCTGAGGGCTGAGCCAGGATGGTGGCTTCCTCGCTTCCTCTGATGATAGCCGGAGGCTTATTACCCCCCCCCCCCTCTCCCCCCCTCCTCTCCCCCGCCCCCCCCCCCGCCATCCTCCAACTCTCCCTCCCCATCTCCTTCCTCTACCTTCCCCTCCCTCCACACCCCCTCCTCCCCCTGCCACTTACTTCACCTCCGCCACCTCCTTCACCTTCCCTCCACACCCCCTCCTCCCCCTGCCACTTACTTCACCTCCGCCACCTCCTTCACCTTCCCTCCAACCCTTAACCCCCCCCCCCCCCACCTACTACCCACCCAAATCCAATCACAGTCGTCGGTGATGGCAACACATTTGGATTGGCCGGGACGTTAACCTCTCGCCTGCTATTGTCCTCCGGCCTATAATGGACACGCTTCAACACATGTTCACAGCCATTCAGCTTCAAGTGACTGCTTGAAAATAATTACGAATCATTTTATGTATTGTCGGTGAATGACGCGCTCGAGTGCTTTTGCACAATGCTGCAGGAGATTTGGGGGAAAAGGTGGGCTTCCAGCGCCCAGACGCCAATGTTTTGTGTGAGAGGTGTATGTGTGCGGGGTCTGTGTCAGTGAGTGTGTGTGTGAGTCTTTCAGTGTGTGTCTTTGAGAGTGTGTGTGTGTGTAAGTGGGGGGGGGGGGGAGAACACTGCAGTGGCTACGACTGAGAAGATGTTCCAGTAAATATTTAATGTATTTCATGCAGTATGAGTGCTCTACACCAGACCTGGGTCGAAGTAAACACCTTCTATCATGACTCGGCAATGGATATCATCCGGCTGACTCTTGTCACACTGGAAGATGGGAAAGAAAAGGAGAAGAGGCTATCTGGATTCAATGTGTGTGTGTGTGTGTGTGTGCGTGGGAGAATGTCTTTGTTATAGGAGAAGCAGGCTCTGAGTCTATCCAAAACAATGTATGTGTGTGTGTGTCTGTGTGTGTGTTTGTGTGTGTGCAGCAGTGGGCTCTGTTTCCTGATTCATCGATATGACCCGGTCCTGATTTTCCGTGTCCTAGCTAAACTAATGGTGGTGGTGATGGGGGGAGGGGGGGATATCAGGTTTCCACTGGGCGATACACAGGATGAGCTGCATCACCCTCCTACAGCAGTCATTCCACCAGCCGAGACCCAGGATCCAGGACATGCCCCATATCCTGGCCCTGCCCATCTGTCTCTCTCTCTGGATCTTTCTAATTCCACTCCCACCCCCTCCATCTCTCTCTCTCTCTCTCTCTCTCTCTCTGTTCTATCCCAGACAATGGCTGGCGTGGAGAGACAATCCACAGCTGTCCTGCAAGTCCCCTGTGGGATGTTTAACCCTCCCTCCCCCCGCCTGGCCCCTCCCTCTGGAACATCTGCTGTGTCCACTCACAGAATCCCCAAGCCCAGCCTGGTCCAGGAGGTCAAACCAATCTCCATGCAAATTGTGGATTACTTCCTGTGTCTGTGCGGTCTATCGTATAGCAGTGGGAGGGGTGGGGGGTTGGAAGGGTTGAATGGACCTCTGCTCTGGACTGATGTCCGGATGGACACTCCCACCTATACCACCAGAGTCCAATGCATTCCTTCAGTCAAGGTCTGCGCCCCGAATCGCATCGGCTAATTTTACTGTTACTGGGACATATACTCTTTATGCTGGCTCACATAGGCTACTGCAAAATATGTAGTTGGGCAACCTGGTATTTTTGGCATACTTTTTCTGACATACTGTGTATTGGGACAAAGGAAATGTTTTTCTGGAATACTACATAGTATGGAAGTATGGGTATTGAAGCGTGCAACATATTATTTGACGCGGTCCCGCGTCAAATAAGTTCATCATTTCCATTCCCAACATCCGTTCCTGCTCAGGCTAGCTCTGCTAATTAGCATAGCAGTAATGGCTGCATCCGGCTGCAGTGGACAGTATAATTTCTCTGGCTGCAGACATCCTTGGCCGTCTCCTCTGCTCCCCTGCCAACTCGGCTCCTTGGCCCTGCCAGCCTCGAACGGCACAATCCCTCCCTTCGTCTGGCGGGCTCATCAGCACTCCGTGGCCGAGTTCCACCGCGGGATTCGGAAGGTCAAGCTCCTCATTACAATGGAGATTCTTTAATCACTCCATTCCCGCACCGGCCACATAAGATACCGACTCCTCAAACCACCCCTGGACCTGCCCGCTTGAGCTCTCGCGATTCTTTTCCTCCTACAGTGTCCGCTAGCTAGCCTCACATCTTCTGGGATGTGGTGTCACATCCTACTTTAACACTTATCTTTCGAGATTCAGCCACAGGGCTTTCCCTGACCGGGAGCCACGACTGTTTAAGCATGAGTGAAGCAATGAGTATGGCTCGGGACAGCACTGGGAGTGAGACCGCTGTGCCTAGAATGTGGTATAACGGAACTGCTGTGAGAGAGAGAGTTAGCCTAGCGTTAGCATACGCAGCAGGCAAGCTAGCTAGCTGTTTTTGGCAACACGTTCATGGCCTCACCGTGTGTGGGTCCCCCTCACTTCTGTGGGGGACCTAATTACCGTTGTGTGAGAAACCGATAGGGTCAGACCACCTGCGTCACTGGCACATGGTGTGTGTGTGATGGAGTGTAGATTAACCAAGGATATCCTCAGCCTGTTTGTCGCTCTCTGTAGGCTGTGTGTGTGTATGTCGCTTCTCCCTCTAGTCTGTGTGTGTGCGTGTGTGTGCGTGGCCTCTCTCTAGGCTGTGTGTGTGCATGTGTGCGTGGCCTCTCTCTA
This sequence comes from Osmerus eperlanus, assembly GCF_963692335.1. Taxonomy (NCBI): domain Eukaryota; kingdom Metazoa; phylum Chordata; class Actinopteri; order Osmeriformes; family Osmeridae; genus Osmerus; species Osmerus eperlanus. The sequence continues at coordinate 23,242 of NW_026911021.1, read as the reverse complement.
GGCTGAGTGGTGGGCATGGTTGGTTGGCATAATCAGAGGGGCGTCGAGGAAGAGTGATGGATGCTGCCAGCCTGTCTGACACATACACATGCCTGAGTGTGGGAGTGTGTATTTGTGTGTTTGTAATTCTATCTGTCTGTGTCTGTAGTACCTGTTAATGTGTGTGTAGTGCTTTTCACCCCCCCCACCCCCCCTGTGTATGTGTGTACATTGCTTTTTCTGTCACTGTGTGTGTACGTGTGTGTGTGTGACTGCTTTGTCGGTATTGATAGATAGCAACAACAGAGCTCAGAGTCTTGTTTACTTGGAATGAAGGAACTGAAAGGTGTCGGGGACGGATAAACGTTTGTCTCCGTAATTCCTCTTCTAAAAACGGGTGCTTTTATGGAAGTTCTGGCAAAGCCTCCGCCACCCTCCGGCCAGTTACGCCTTTTTAAAATGAGAAGAGCAGAGGAGAGGAGAGGCCCTAGCTATCTTACGTCCTACAAGCAGTTAAAAGTGTAAAACGGGATTAGAAACTAGAAAACTAGGTTGGAGGAAGAGGACTGAATTAGAACAGGACCCTTGAGAAAGAGATCAAGAGGAAGGGGAGGGAAGGAGGGAGGGAGGGAGGGGGAAGGGAGAAAGATGGAGGAGAGGAGAGGACTGAAATAGAGAAAGGAAAGACACTCCGAAGGAAGAGGAACGACTGAAACGGGGGTTGAAAACAGATGGGGGGGGGGGCTGTGGAAGGGAGGCAGGAGAGGAGTGAGGGATGAGGGTCTAGAGAGAAGGAGATCTAAGTCTAGACTGCTCCTGCATCAGAGCCAGGGAGAGAGATAGACAGATGTGAAAGAATAACGACGCTGAGATCTCTCCTACACGGCTGTGTGTGTGCGGGTGTATGAATGTATGTGTGCAGTCAGATCATGCCCACTTTAACAGAAAACATATAGCCCGGAGCTATCCATTAACTATTGTTGTAGTACTTGAGACCGGTCTCGGTCTTGAAACCGCCTTTTTGAAGGTTTCAGTATTGTCACGGAATCGATCGCATTTTTACTCGGCCTTGACTCAGGGGAAACAGGACTCAGGATTTGAATTAAAGACGCGGGTCAAGAGCACAGGTCACTCAATCTGTAACACAGTTTTACATATGCAGTCCTGCGTATGCTCAAAAGGTAACTGTGTGCAGCTGAGAGCGGGAGAAGAGGACCGTGCTCGCACACTTGAGAAAGAATCAAAACGCCTCTCGTCTTCGCATGCCTTTCTAGTGCAAGTCCGCTCCGCTTATTGTCTTCTGCTCTGAAAGCAACATACTTGACGGAGGCCGACCTTCACGTCAATCAAGACGAAGGAGAGAGCTTTTGAGACAAAGTGGCAGACGTGAGGTATTGGCAGTCCTCTTTTCTCCCTCTTTTTGCGAGTCCCTGTGGGTGAGTCAGAACAGGGCATGAGCCACGACGTGGGGACCAACACGTGGAGCTCAACATGCGTGGTTAGCATAATCAGAATGATTCAGGGTGTCAACTGGGAGTCTTTCCTTATTTCAAACGGCCAAAGTGACAGTCTAAATTATATCTGATACCCTCCCTCCATCCTCCCTTTATCCTCCCTTTATCCTCCCTCCCTCCCTCCCTCCCTCCTTTCATCCCCCCTTTACCCCCTCTCTCTCCCTCCCTCCCTCTCTCCATCCTCCTTTAACCCCCCTTTACCCTCCCTCCCTCCCTTTACCCTCTCTCCATCCTTCCTTCACCCTCTCCCTATCCTCCCTTCAGTGTGAGTCTAAATTATATCTGATACCCTCCCTCCATCCTCCCTTTATCCTCCCTCCCTCCCTCCCTCATTCCCTCCCTCCCTCCCTCCCCCCTTTACCCCCTCTCTCTCCCTCTCTTCATCCTCCTTTAACCCCCCTTTACCCTCCCTCCCTCCCTTTACCCTCTCTCCATCCTTCCTTCACCCTCTCCCTATCCTCCCTTCAGTGTGAGTCTAAATTATATCTGATACCCTCCCTCCCTCCCTCCCTCCTCCTTTCATCCCCCCTTTACCCCCTCTCTCTCCCTCCCTCCCTCTCTCCATCCTCCTTTAACCCCCCTTTACCCTCCCTCCCTCCCTTTACCCTCTCTCCATCCTTCCTTCACCCTCTCCCTATACTCCCTTCAGTGTGAGTCTAAATTATATCTGATACCCTCCCTCCATCCTCCCTTTATCCTCCCTCCCTCCCTCCCTCCTCCTTTCATCCCCCCTTTACCCCCTCTCTCTCCCTCCCTCCCTCTCTCCATCCTCCTTTAACCCCCCTTTACCCTCCCTCCCTCCCTTTACCCTCTCTCCATCCTTCCTTCACCCTCTCCCTATCCTCCCTTCAGTGTGAGTCTAAATTATATCTGATACCCTCCCTCCATCCTCCCTTTATCCTCCCTCCCTCTCTCCCTCCCTCCCTCCCTCCCTCCCTCCCTCCTTTCATCCCCCCTTTACCCCCTCTGTCTCCCTCCCTCCCTCCCTCTCTCCATCCTCCTTTAACCCCCCTTTACCCTCCCTCCCTCCCTTTACCCTCCCTCCCTCCCTTCACCCTCTCCCTCCCTCCCTTCAGTGTGAGTCCACACTCTCCTGCTCCACCTGCTTCCCGCTGGCGTCCTTACCCTAACCCTAACCCTTAACATAAGGAGGATGAATGATGAACGCACTCAGCTAATGTACGCTCATTCGATGACTCACGCGCTACTGCACACGTGAACATGTGCACACCCATTTGCACACACACACACACACACACACACACACACACACGGTGAGCACACTAGAGAGGGAGCAACCTGAAGAATGCTCGTGGCCACGGCTCTTGACACCCCCAAAAAAATAACTTTGAGAAGACGAAAATAAGATGCAGGCTCTTACGCTAACTCAGGGCGGCCTGGCGATGAACCCACACGAGGGGCTGAGGGTAAGCTGGGGCAGAGGGTACAGAGCGAGGGCATGTCGAGGGGTAAGCTGGGGTGGAAGGCCAGAGATATGGAGGAGAGACTTGGGCAAGGGGGGATGGTTGAGAAGGAGAGTTGAGAGGGGAGGGTTGGCGGTCGAGGAGAAAAGGAGTAGGGGAGGGCTGGCGGTTGAGGAGGAGAGGAGTGAAGGAGAGGGTGGGTGGTTGGAGAGAGCGGAGTGTTCAGGGACTCTCTCGGGCTTGGCAGCGTGGAGCTCGTGTGTGCTGAAGGAGGTATTTACTGTTGGGAGGATTAGGCTCACCACAGGGAGAGGACGACAGCAGG
>NW_026911021.1:0-15000 GCF_963692335.1 Osmerus eperlanus | reverse complement strand
AATCAAAGACAAATTGTTCTGCGATTTTCTTCTCATACACTCGAAACGGCAAGTCGATATCACAGTGATTCTCTGGGTAATTCAATGTGTTTTAATGATGGCAGAAGTTCATTTTCAGAAACCCTGCAAACACAGGTAATAGGCAGCACCAGTAATTAGGCTAGCACTTAGTCAGTATAGACACACCTGGCAGAACGCAGCTGCCGGTGGCCACCCAAGGTCAACGTTACTGGGAGCAAATACCTGCATACTAAGCTCTGTAGTTCTCATCAGAAAACATTATTAAAAGCCACGAGGAATGACAGCTTGCAAAAAATATGGCGTATTCACATTGAAACATAAAAAAAAACAACGGCAACATAACTGGTTAAATGACCTTGATTTTTTAGAAAGTAAATGACCATGAGTGGCATATCGCATGAGTCTTTTCTTTGACGAATCTGAAGATAATAAATAATGGCAAGCAAGGCCTTTGCTTTGCTGAAACCACAAACTTTGGGGATTCACAAGGCCACAATTTGATAGGCTCTGTTCTTAAAGCTACAATAGGTAAGGTTTTTTCAGTAAAAAAAAAAGTTTGATCCCTTTAAACATGTTGTGTAAGCTAATAAGGCCCTCTGAGAGTTGTCTAGCAACACAGCTCATTGCCAGTGGAATTGCACATTTTGGAGTGACCCGTTACTTTCAGCCAATCCTGTTCCAGCCAACCGCCTTTGACAAGGCAGGTTTTTCTCCTTAGGCCGACTGTGCAAAACAAAGCAAATGAGCAAAATAACTCTACAAAAAAATGTATCTGAATTTGGAGCAAAATGCACCACAAGCTCTGTTGCTCCTCAGCAAAACGCCATTAACATATTACACATGTGAGGCTGCCAGCATCCGTGTGATAACAGCAGCTGACTGTACTAGCGTTGCCGTGCTACGCTCGGCTGATTCGGCCTTCAAAGCTCCGCACGGGCCTAGACTACTGTCTTCATCTAGCAGATTCTCCTCATCCTCTGGAAATATGTGCAGACACTGCGCAGGCAGGATGCGGGTTCTTTCAAGTTTTTCGGAAAAGTCCCGCCTGTCTTACTTCTTTATCCGACAACGTGGAACAACGTGCAAATCACTGCTGCAGGAAATGTGTCAATGAATGGAATGGCAAACAGCTGAGACAGGCCTACACTGTGACATATTGCAAATGCTCAGACCCTGTTCCTTAAAAAAGTTTTACGATTCAAAAAAGTTTGACGCATTGTTATTGTCTGATATTACTGTCGCTTTCAACGCTACTGTGCAGAAGGCTAACTGTGTGATAGTCGTGTGATGTTTCTGTGAGCACCACTTTCTAACTCCGGCAGCTAAACTCGCGTTAAAGATGCTTTAAAGCAAATTCCATGAATTGCTTCTCAATACATTATATACATAACATGAAATTAGTTGCTAAAAGCATGTGCAAAGCTCTAAAACTTTTTTGCCCTGAAATTTGGAGTCAGACCGTCGAACAGTTTCTCACCCGTTTTCAGCTCAGGTTTTGTATCGGCAGGGCAAAACCCAACCTATCTTCGTCACAGCCACCTATCTACGTCAGATCACAGACGGTTGCATTCTGTTACTCAGCTGTTATGATGCAAAGACAAAGTAATTAACACATAAAACACTCAGAGACTGCAAGTAGGTGTGTTCTGATTTCTGCAATTAATTTAGCTAGTGTTGCTGTTGTTGCTAAATTCAATAAATTCGAGGGAGCGGAGCTTCAGCTCCTTCAGGCGACACGCCCCCCCAGTATCGAGCAGAGAAGACTGCTGATTTTCTCATGATTTCAAGCCTAATTTAACATACTTGTCTGTGTTTTTTTTATTTGAATGTGGATGGTTAGTTAACAACACATTCTTCTGTGGTGTGATGAACTTAAACTCATTTTCAATTCCACTGTACAACATCTTTAATGCTACAAATCAGAAGACAAAGAGACAAACACAGGGACCTTTTGAACTCAAAGGAAAGTGAATTTTTCCGATACTGTTTCTTCTGATCATGTCCTCCTGTGCTCCAAACAGCCGCCTTTTTCCCAATCTCTACTAATCAGCCCACCGAGACTTAGCAACTCCAATGAAGATCGTGGCACAGCTTGCTAAGATAGATGGAAATGCAATGTACACTGGAAGATGGTTCATTAGTGTTATTGACTCGGGCGGGTAGATCCTATAATAAATAATGTGAAGCGAGGTAATGATAACAGATTATCTGGCTAATGATGCGAAGGTAGACGTTGGATCAGAAGAAAGTCATCATGTCAGATAAGCACTCTACAACAATACGATTATGAGGATTGTGTGTATGGAAAGTCTGAAGGTCATAATATGTATGAGTTGTTGCCATTTTGGATGCCATGACATCACCCTAGAACATCTAAACACGCTTGGCAATCAGGTTGGGCACCATGTCATAAATCACTAAGCCAAATTCTAAACGGCACCGAATGTAATGCTCTTATATTGGCGTGGTAATAGAAATATCCTGTGAGTGCACATGAATACAATCTAATTTCGAGAAGGCTGAAAGCAGTCTGAACATTGGGAATCTACTTTGCACACAAGGCAGTTTTTTTTCTCCTTTCGCAATCCGCTCATCCAGAACGCTCTTATCCTCCAAGCAAATCTCCCTCTCCTCATCCCCCCTTTGTTCACAGTCCTTCAGTTCCTCCCTATTCTTTTCATACCCATTTTCACTCTTTCCACCTTCTAATATTTACCTCCTTGTGTCAGTTCCTCAGTCCCCGCCCACCCCAACTCTGTCATCAGATATCTGAGCCCGCTGAAGAAAAGCCTGTCTGACTTCAAACACATCTCCGCCTATTCTTCAGCTCCCAGCTCAATGGGGGGAGAGAGAGAGAGAGAGAGAGAGGGAGAGGGCGAGAGAGAGAGAGAGAGGGAGAGGGCGAGAGAGAGAAAGAAAGAGAGGAGAGGGAAAGAGAAACTTGGCCTTAGCCAGGCGAGATATCTACCACGTTCCCCCCCCCCCTTCTCACTCTCTATCTCTCCTTCTCGCCTTTCTTCCACCCTCCCTCCATCATCTACCCTCTTTTCATCCTCCTCTCGCTCCTTCTCTCACACAGTAGCGTTTCATTAGGATGTTGCTTGGGGCTATGATGCCTGTATCCATCTACCAGTGTGTTACATTGGGGAACGCAAATGCCAACGCTGGTTATCACACAAACTACACTCCAGTATTTACCCCATATTTTTCTATGTATGCATGACATGAGTAATACGACTCAAAATGAAGGCGTCAGCGCTACAATCACATGGACACACGACGAGAAAAAACGGCTTTTTGTTTGCCAGCCAGATAAGGAAGCGTCAAAACATTGTCCGACAATGATAGCAATTATGCCACCTTTGAAAGACACTGGTGGGGAAAAATCTATTTTTCAGACGTTTGTGCCTTCGTCGTGCGCTATTCATGTTTGTCTGTTTGGAAAGCTCAGATGCAGTACAAGGACCAATGATGATGCAACCAAATGAAACTTAGGGAATCAGGTGGCTGAGCAGTGAGGTAATCGGGCTAGTAATCCGAAGGTTGCCAGTTCGATTCCCGGTCATGCCAACTGACATTGTGTCCTTGGGCAAGGCACTTCACCCTACTTGCCTCGGGGGAATGTCCCTGTACTGTAAGTCGCTCTGGATAAGAGCATCTGCTAAAATGACTAAATGTAAACCTTTTAACCGGGTGAGACAAGTTCAGCAGCAGGCAGCCATGGTTCTGTGGAAGCAGCTCTTATATCTACCGCTCCAGAGATACGTTAATAGCTGAGTGTGTGTGTGCCTTCGTGTGAGTTGGCTTTGAATATGTCTTCAGTATGTTTGAGTGTGTGTGTGTGTGTGTGAATATGTGCCTGTGTGTGTAAGGAGGAGCAGGCCTGTAAGTCTAATCACCTCCATGTCCACCCAAAAACTTCAAAGAGAGGTTGCAGTCATGTGACTCTTCATCATCTGGCAAAGGGCTGCAGTGTCCATAGCCTGCAGCTGATGACACACACAGCTTAACTGGCTGCAGTCGGCTGAATAGAGTGAGACAGAGCAGGAGAAGAGAGGGAGAGGGGAAGGGAGATATGGAGAGGGATGGAGGGAAATGGAGAGAGGAGGAGGAGAAGGAGAGGGGGAGATAGGGGAGGGATGGAGGGAATGGAGAGAGGAGGAGGAGAAGGAGAGGGGGAGATAGGGGAGGGATGGAGGGAATGGAGAGAGGAGGAGGAGAAGGAGAGGGGGAGATAGGGGAGGGATGGAGGGAAATGGAGAGAGGAGGAGAGGGAGTGAGAGAGAAGATGGATGGAGGGGGATAGGGGAGGTTGTTTATGTAGCACTCTCATAGATTATGCCCAAGAATTAAAGAAAGAGAGAGGAGAGAGAAAGAGACAGAATGAAACGAGAAAAGACAGATAGGTAGAGAGATGGAATGAAAGCAAAGGAAGACAGCGACATAGAGGAGACAGAGAACTAGAGAAGGACAGAGAGTGTTGAAGTGTGCTCTGAGAGCATGCATACATAAAGATTGCATATATTAGATCCGAGAGTTTACAGTAGCCAGTGCTACTGCCAGCCCATGCCTCCACCCTCACTGTAATTGCATTTTTTAACACGCCACTCTAACACAGTAGGATTATTCATTTAAGGTCAGTCATTCACTCTTTTTTTATGTGTATGTAAAACGAGTACCAATAAGCAATGATCCCTGTGCTCCTCATCTGTGCTGTGTGGATGTGTTTAATAACAGCTAGCCGTTAGCAAGCGGCCAAGGTCTCCTGTTTGTATCCGTGCTATTACCTCCCAGTCACCTACAGGACTGATTCAACTCAGACAGGCCCAACACTACTATGTAGCCTAGCTCGGACCAGCATGCCCTGCAATCCCTTTCAGAATATTAACTAATGTAAAATAAAAGACTATCAATGTGTAATCCATAGAAGATGAGTATTTGTGTGTGAATAAGCTTTGGAACACCATAGAAAGGGACTGATCTCATCTTATGTGGGTAGTTCTCCCTGGCAACCGTACAGGCAACCTTAATGTCTTTTTATTTGTTCAACATGATGGAATATGCTAATCACAAATGGAACCTTAGATAATAAAAGAAAAGTGACGACTCAGACTGAACTATATACAAAACCAGGAACCACCTTTATAATTGACTGTTTCCATGGTTACCACAATATAATGATGTTGAAATAATAAAAACATAAATAATGCATCTGTGTGCCGCTCGGTACGTGCTCTCATTCCTCAGCGTCTGATAAAAAAGATGAAAACAGGCCTTTCGTGGAAAAACGATTTCAAAACCAACTAATTACCGTAGCAATATTCAACTTAGATTTCTTAGATTGTCAGTTATATTTCCATTTAACCTTTGACCTGGTTGGCTGAGTGGCGTCAACACAGACTGTGCTGTGCCGGTTGCTCTTCTTCTGATAAGAGAGTCAAGCTGACAGTCACCATACCCCCCACCACTTCAGGGGGACTCTTTGATACCCCCCTCTGCCTTATCATCCTTTTGTCTCTCTCGCTTCTCTTTTTGACACACACGCAGATGGGCCACCCCCTTCTCCCACACACACACACACACTTTCAAGTCTGAAAGCCTAGCTAGTGATTGGTTCCGGTACACGGACAGGGAATGCTTGTTTACTTCCTGTCTGGGGGTAAATATTTCACGGTCCGCCTTCATGTCGAAGATCTGTCGCTACATTTGAGATGTCAAAGAAATGTAAGTAAACAATCTCTGACTTCCTCAAATCAAAAAGGAACCAGAGAGGGCAAGCTATGTTCAATAATGCAGGCAGCATATGCAACTAACCTCGGTTTATACCCCCTCCCTCCCTCCTTCCCTCCTTCCTTCCTCCCGCCTCCCTCACTCCCTCCCTCTGCCAGACAGGATTGGAGGGGGGGGGGGCATGAGAGACAGGGGACTGGGTTGGATGCAGCCCAAGACTGTGTGAACACAACAAACAAGCAGCGAAACCCCTGCCACGTAACAGCCTTTTAATTGGAAGCTGCATGTTTGCTCGACAGAGGAATCTGTGTTATTTTCCTCACAACATGGCACAAAATGTTCCTCTTTTTCCACTGAGGAGAGAATGATAGGACTGCCAGGCATTCGACACCGAAACAGATACAGCCTCCCAAGTACTTTTAGGCCAGAGAGAGGCCGTGTTGCAATGTATTAGTTGCCATTACTTGTTCAATCTCAGTGTCTGGTTACACAGACAGCGTTGAGCGCTGAGACACTCAGGTCGGCCTGGTGGTTGAACGCGTTTGATTATCTGGGAAAAATGGCTTCGATTTCTCCCGAGGCTGGTTGGAATGTACCACGGTGGCCAGAGATTTTGGAATCAGCTAAATGATTACGTACACTGGAAATTTGGTAATGCCGTCTCAGAGAAAGTCAGAGAGCCAGTGAAGTTCTATGGAGTTAGATTAGTTTCATAATTCGCAAACAAACGTAACACGATTCACAAATGTATTTCATGATTCACAAATAAATGTAACGCGATTCACAAATGTATTTCGTGATTCACAAATGTAACGCGATTCACAAATGTACTTCGTGATTCACAAATGTAACACGATTCACAAATAAATGACCCCATTACATTTGTTTGTTTGTTTGAATTATGAAACTAATCTAACTCCATAAAGTTCATCCAAGGTTAAGTGTGTACGTGTATGCGCTTATGTGTAATTGTGGGACAGGCGAAACAATAGAGAAGGATGAGTGTGTGTGCCGTGTGGAATTGCGTGTCATACGAGAGGCAGAAGCTCAACCGAATAATACATACCATCCGCCCCTGACACATTCTTAAAGGATTTACTGCAGCGAGAACAGAGAGAATGGGGTGTGTGTGTGTGTGTGTGCTTCATGCCCAGTTTAGGAGTGATAAATGATACATGATACCAATACAGATAATTCTGTATCACAACACTGGATGAAAACATGACATGTATAAACTACAGTGACCACGGAAGTAAAACCCAAAATGTAATCAAGAAGAAGCTTATCATGGAGGCCATGATATCATAAACAGTGGGCTGCTCCTACTTATTAACGCATTATGAAATCCTAATTTAGCGTGAATAGGCTTGTGTTATAAATAATTTAGTGAGCTTTAAATTAAACCCCCAACCACCCCCGCATCCCCTCCCCCTGAAGGGGAATTCTGAGAAACGGTTCTGTTCAGCAACACAGCACATTACTCGACGGAAAAAAAAACAACACGCGAGCGAGGGAAAATGATGCCTAAAGTTCAAAGCAACTTCAATCAGGATACATTTCTGTGCTTGATGAATTATTGAGGAACAGCCTGAACGGCCTTGAGTTCTACCACGTTTCCTGATGGGTTTTGCATGAATAAAACACTGTTTGGCCCGCAGAGCTGTCTGGGCCTGGTCTGTAAGGAGGGTCCGTGTTCTGACAGAAAACAAGTTCTTCAATAACATAGAGGAGCACGGCTAAGGACTCTCTCTGCCTCTCTCTCTTTCTGCCTCTCTCTCTTTCTGCCTCTCTCTCTTTCTGCCTCTCTCCCTCTCATATCTGTTGCTCCCTCTCTTTATCGCTCTCTCTGCCTCTCTCTTTTCCTCTCTGCCCCTCTCCATCCCTGCCAGTTGCCTGTGATATGGAGAACGTGGACGATGATTCATCCTCCGTGGACCACTGTCTTTGAGGAACCTCACAGCATTGCAGATTCAAAGCTCGTCTGAAAGGTACTTTCCACCAAAATACCATGTCTGCTGTGTATAAGTATAGCTTTCGGATTGGGAGACCGAAGTCAAAATGACATCGCTCGTGCTGAGTGTGAGATTGTTTCGCCTCGTTGGAAAGTTTCAACATCCATCACAGATGAGATGAGTCTCCCCAGGCTCTAGGCAGACTAAATGACTTATTTATATATATTTACTCCATCTGAATGGGACAATTCATCATTTCAGGCAATCGTGGAAACCCAGCTCGAAATGCCGGGCTCCCTAGATGTCAGTAATACACCCAGCCCCGGCAAGACTCACTTCATCACACCTCGACGCCTCAGACTCGAAAAACGCCGGCCACAGTGGCTGGTCTCAAACACATTACCCTCTCACAGTGATCCATGGGCACCAGCCGAGAAGTCGTCTAATGAGATGATGATGTCACAGATGGGTTTCAGGAAACTCAGCTGGGGGGGAAGAGGAGATTGGCTTTACTGGATGCCTCACTGACGAACGAGATGCAGACACCTAAGAGGCAAAGACTAATGGTCTCGGTTTGAATATTTTATGTTTTTTTTATCCCTCTCTCTTTTTTGGGAGTGTTCTATACTTAGGATTGGAGGAAGGATGCTAAATCATTTCACGGCCAAAGTTTTCTGTGGTGCGGTATGTTTAAAGTGTGGAGATCTGTGAATGTTTTAACTTGTAAAGAGGATGTGTGTGTGCGCGCCTATGTACGTGTGTGCTTGCGTGTGTGTGCGTGTAGTTACTAATGAGTATGTGTTGGTGGGCATGTGTGTGTGTGGTTAAACTTCGTCAGCAGTACGTTCAAGGCTCGAGTCCCCCTGAGTTAGCTGGATCTGGGACGGTTGCCCAGGCTACGTGGGGGTGGGGGTGGGTCGGGGGGTGGAGGGAAGGATATCCTGCACACATGAAATCACCCTTGGCCCTGGATTTCCTCTGCAAGACCACGCCCTCACCACAGCCCCTCCAGACACCAGGGACAAGGCCACAGTACGTCCTCCAGATCTGGCCCCCCGTCCTGGGTCTGATGCCCCTGGCTTTCTGGCTGGCCCAGACCCAGGACGGGAGGCCTGCGTAGGTCAGTTCTCATGGACGTGCACGCCCCGAGGTGCTGCACTGAAGATGCGATGCCGTTTTAGTTACGCTGCATAAGGTAATATTGTAGTTGTCACACTGAAGTGGAGATGTTATTGTTGCACTGTATGTGGTAAATACAGACAGTTCCTACTTGGCTCTAACCAGCAGAATCCTGTCAGAACTGTGCACTTCTGATCCTTCTGCTGTACTTTCAATATGCACTATTTGTACGTCTCTTTGGATTCACGTATCGGCCAAATGAATACAGTGTAATGGTCCATGCAGCCATTATGTTACGTAAATCTAATTGCAATATTTGTGTTAAAGGCACTTTACTAAAGACCAAGACAAGGACACACAAACCTCTGGGTGGGGTAGGAGGGGTGTGTGTCAGGGTGGAGAGCAGCAGACTAGTTTCCATGCAGAACACGCTTGGCTTGGGTCTTTGTAGTTCTGTGAAAGCGTATAATCCTAACTGGAGCAGCGAAATGCCCTCAGATCATGTCAAAGCTGCACTGGAACACGCAAACACACACATGCACACACACGCACACACATGCACACAGCTTCATCTGGATCAGCTTCTCTGCTAATTGTCCTGTGACTTGGTCTGTTTTGGGATCTGTGCACCATGTTTGGTTACTGAATAGAGTGGATGTGTATAGCTACCGTTTCAATGATCTGCTGATTGCATGCCAGCGCTGGGGGTAAGCTGTGTAGAGTCACCGGTACGCTGTCTGAATATGTAAGCCAGGATCAGGCCTTATTTTAGCAATGATTTCAATATCCTGGAAAGGCTTTCAGTCCTCGACCCAGCAGATCATTGGCACTGGCTCGTACAGCACGAACATAGTGCAGACGCCACAGCCTGCATGAGTGTGCACAGTTCACACACACACACACACACACACACACACACACACACACACCCACACACACACACACACACACACACGTGTGTGCGGTCTGTGTGCGAGCACGCTAGTGCGTTAGGTGCTATCAGTGCAGGAAAACGACGCTTCCTCCCAGAGAATTCCTGGAAGGGAGCGCAAACTCTCACAAAGACCGGAAGCCGGAGAGTGACGGGAGGACAGGGGAAGGTTAGAGGGTGGGGTTGGAGGGTTGAGGAGTGTGTGTGTGTGTGTGTGTGTGGGGGCGGGGAGGGGTTCCCAGAACAGACAGAGCCCCAAGGCTGATGCCCTTTCGGGAAGGCCCTCACACTTCCGTCTGTCCACCAATCAGCTTCTCTGTTACTGGGTGATCCCACACAGTTTCAACCCAGCAGGCCCGAAACATGGACCTTCCCCCCCCCCCCCCCCCCGCCCCCCCTCACTTCCTGCATGTTATTCCTTCTCGCAGGCGCAGAAATGCTGCCTGTCCCTGGTCACTGGGTCAGCAAACAGAATGAGGGGGAACAGAAAAGACCTGCAGTGCTGCAGTATTAAATATTTATCCCCAGTCAATAAGCTACATCAACAAGAATTAGAGATGAACATTTGGGCTTGGCTTTCTCCTCCTGTCCAGTGCAGGGCTTTGATTGGAGCTCCCAATCTCTTTCGGAGGACAGAGGTCATATTCACAGAGCAGGAGAGGCGGGTAGGAGGGAGGCTGGAGAGGAAAGAGAGGCAAGAGGGAGAGAGGCAGGAGGCAGGCTGTAGAGGAAAGAGAGGCAAGAGGGAGAGAGGCAGGAGGCAGGCTGTAGAGGAAAGAGAGGCAAGAGGGAGAGAGGCAGGAGGCAGGCTGTAGAGGAAAGAGAGGCAAGAGGGAGAGAGGCAGGAGGCAGGCTGTAGAGGAAAGAGAGGCAAGAGGGAGAGAGGCAGGAGGCAGGCTGTAGAGGAAAGAGAGGCAAGAGGGAGAGAGGCAGGAGGCAGGCTGTAGAGGGGGGAGTCTGTGGGGAGCAAACAGCATGAGTGGGAATTGAGTTAGAAGAGCTGGCCTTTTCCCTCCAAAATTCACTTCATGTCCACTCAGATGGAAAAGCCTGACAGAGTGACCTATTCCAGTTTTCTCCATTTTCTTTCACCTCATCCTTGCAGTTGTAATGGCAAGAAAACAAACAGGGGAAGTTGGCAGCTTGGGTCTCCTCCTGATGTAGGTCACGGACACACACACACACACACACAGGTTTGTTTTACCATCCTAGTGAGGACAGACAATATCCCTAACCCCTAAGCCTAAACCTAATCTTAATCCTAATATTAGTTATAACTCTAACCCCCATTAAAACTTCCTAGAAATAGCATAAATAAAATGTTCTTAGTTTACCTGTAGGAACTTATACCCCAAAAGGTTAGTTAAACAAAACCACTCACACACACACACACACACTCACATACAATCACTAGAATGCACACACACACACACAAAAGTACGCTGCCACACACACCGGCAAGCATACACACTCGCACTTACACACACAGAAGCATAAGTGGGCACACACACACACACACACACACCCTGCTTTCAAGGGCTCACCCCAGCATGCCCCGCGCAAATGCCATAGCAGTAATACTCTGCTATCAGCTCTCATCTGGGGGGGGGGGGGGGGGGGGGGGGGGGGGCTGGAGGGGGGGGGGGGGCTAGCGGAGGCAGCTGTGACCGGCTGCTTCTAATGGGTGTCACGTCCAAATGTTCATGTTGCGTTGGTGTCACCACCTCACCCATGACCGAAGCCATTTCCCGCTGGCGGTTCCGAGCCCATGCACGCACAGCAGAGCAGAGCGGCGCTGGCCCAACCTGCAGCCTGATGAGCAGCGATAGTGATTGGTGGTGTCTGAAGCCAAACGGGCATGTCAGAGCTGCCCCATATCCCACTGACCAGAAGGGAGGGGGAGAGGGGGAGAGGGGGAGAGGGGGAGAGGGAGGGAAAATGGGGGCCGTCGTGAGAGGAGAGAGGGGAGCGAGGAAGAGGGTGAGATGGTGAGGAGGGAGGGAGACACGGAGGGAGAGAGGGGGCCAAGAGGAGGGGAAGCCACGGAGAGGACAGCAGGAAAAGGGGGAGTCATGTAGTGAGGGAGGGAGTGATGGAGGGAGTGATGGAGGGAGTGATGGAGGGAGTGATGGAGGGAGTGATGGAGGGAGTGATGGGGGGAGTGAGGGAGGGAGTGATGGAGGGAGTGATGGGGGGAGTGATGGAGGGAGGGAGTGATGGAGGGAGTGATGGGGGAGTGATGGAGGGAGTGATGGGGGGAGTGATGGAGGGAGTGATGGGGGGAGTGATGGGGGGAGTGAGGGAGGGAGTGATGGAGGGAGTGATGGAGGGAGTGATGGAGGGAGTGATGGGGGGAGTGAGGGAGGGAGTGATGGAGGGAGTGATGGAGGGAGTGATGGAGGGAGGGAGGGAGTGATGGAGGGAGTGATGGAGGGAGTGATGGAGGGAGTGATGGAGGGAGTGATGGAGGGAGTGATGGGGGGAGTGAGGGAGGGAGTGATGGAGGGAGTGATGGGGGAGTGATGGAGGGAGGGAGTCATGTAGTGAGGGAGGGAGTGATGGGGGGAGTGATGGAGGGAGGGAGGGAGGAGTGATGGAGGGAGTGATGGAGGGAGGGAGTGATGGAGGGAGTGATGGAGGGAGTGATGGAGGGAGTGATGGGGGGAGTGATGGAGGGAGTGATGGGGGGAGTGAGGGAGGGAGTGATGGAGGGAGTGATGGGGGAGTGATGGAGGGAGGGAGTCATGTAGTGAGGGAGGGAGTGATGGGGGGAGTGATGGAGGGAGGGAGGGAGGGAGTGATGGAGGGAGTGATGGAGGGAGGGAGTGATGGAGGGAGTGATGGAGGGAGTGATGGAGGGAGGGAGTCATGTAGTGAGGGAGGGAGTGATGGGGGGAGTGATGGAGGGAGGGAGGGAGTGATGGAGGGAGTGATGGAGGGAGGGAGTGATGGAGGGAGTGATGGAGGGAGTGATGGAGGGAGGGAGTCATGTAGTGAGGGAGGGAGTGATGGAGGGAGTGATGGAGGGAGTGATGGAGGGAGGGAGTGATGGAGGGAGTGATGGAGGGAGTGATGGAGGGAGGGAGTCATGTAGTGAGGGAGGGAGTGATGGGGGGAGTGATGGAGGGAGGGAGGGAGGGAGGGAGTGATGGAGGGAGTGATGGAGGGAGGGAGTGATGGAGGGAGTGATGGAGGGAGTGATGGAGGGAGGGAGTCATGTAGTGAGGGAGGGAGTGATGGAGGGAGTGATGGAGGGAGTGATGGAGGGAGGGAGTGATGGAGGGAGTGATGGAGGGAGTGATGGAGGGAGGGAGTCATGTAGTGAGGGAGGGAGTGATGGGGGGAGTGATGGAGGGAGGGAGGGAGGGAGTGATGGAGGGAGTGATGGAGGGAGGAGTGATGGAGGGAGTGATGGAGGGAGTGATGGAGGGAGGGAGTGATGGAGGGATGGATGATGGAGGGAGTGATGGAGGGAGGGAGGGAGGAGTGATGGAGGGAGGGAGTGATGGAGGGAGTGATGGAGGGAGTGATGGAGGGAGGGAGTGATGGAGGGTAGTGATGGAGGGAGTGATGGAGGGAGTGATGGAGGAGGAGGGAGTCATGTAGTGAGGGAGGGAGTGATGGGGGGAGGCGAATGTGAGAAAGGAGCTGTCAAATTAATTCAGGCCCACGGCGTGACAGGTTGACCGTTTTAATGGCGTTGTTTTGGATATTGTTTCTTAGCTGGTTTGCACTTCGTAGCCTCACCTTTCATGTTGCACAAGTTGTTACAATTATGGGGGGGGGGGGGGGGTTAAGACTGGATGTGAGTAATTTGTGTGAATGAATGTGTGTGCATTGGTGTGTGTGTGTGAGAGAGAGAGGGGTGTAGAGAAGGATGGGACTTCCTGCTCGGCATCCTGCAGGATGGATCATTTCCGAAGTGGGTTCCTGCTTGCTCTATTTTAACCTCTCAGTCTGGGTGGAGGAAAAACACACCCAGCTGTCCCCTTCATCAACACGCACGCACACACACTCACACACACACACCTAACTCCTCCCCAAGACCAACACCACACACACACCTTCCATACCCCACACTCTCCATACACACACACACACACTGAACTGTGCACTGTTCACCTTCACACACCCAGACAGGATACCACCCCCCCTCAATCACCTCAAACAGAATCCACAAACCTCATGCGTCAGCCTCTCTCTCTCTCTCTCTCTCTCTCTCTCTCTCTCTCTCTCTCTCTCTCTCTCACACACACACACACGCGCCATTCACCTTTGTGAAAGCGGGGGCCTCTTGTTCCTGACACGGTCTCAGTCTGATGAGTCAGAGGTTGGAGCTCAGAGCTAGGGGCACCACAGTATATTGTTCTAGTATTTTCCTCCATGAAATGACAGAGCAGGCCTTTATAGTGCCAGTGGAAAGAGACCACTGACCTCCTGTTCAGGAGGGAACGAGTTTGACCACTTCTTGCTTTCTTATTAATAGTGAGAGGGATACTGCCAGGGTTATAATAGCTGCTGTGGTGATCGGCCCTCTGGCCGACCTCCGCCCCTCCTCCGCTTGTCTATCATCCCTGCACCCCCCCACCTCTGCTCCGTCGACCCTCCCTCCACACCCCTCCTCCTCCCCCCCTCCTCCTCCACACCCTCCTCCTCCACATCTCTCTCTCTCTCTCTCTCTCTCTCTCTCACACACACACACGCGCCATTCACCTTTGTGAAAGCGGGGCCTCTTGTTCTGACACGGTCTCAGTCTGATGAGTCAGAGGGTTGGAGCTCAGAGCTAGGGGCACCACAGTATATTGTTCTAGTATTTTCCTCCATGAAATGACAGAAGCAGGGCCTTTATATGCAGTGGAAAGAGACCACTGACCTCCTGTTCAGGAGGGAACGAGTTTGACCACTTCTTGCTTTCTTATTAATAGTGAGAGGGATACTGCCAGGGTTATAATAGCTGCTGTGGTGATCGGCCCTCTGCCGACCTCCGCCCCTCCTCCGCTTGTCTATCCATCCCTGCACCCCCCCCCACCTCTGCTCCGTCGACCTCCTCCACACCCCTCCTCCTCCCCCCCCTCCTCCTCCACACCCCTCCTCCTCCACACCCCTCCTCCTCCACTCCCTCCATTCCTCCTCCTCCACACCTTCCTCCTCCACACCCCTCCTCCTCCACACCCCTCCTCCTCCACACCCCTCCTCCTCCACACCCCTCCTCCTCCACACCCTTCCTCCTCCACACCCCTCCTCCTC
>NW_026911020.1:12500-19233 GCF_963692335.1 Osmerus eperlanus | reverse complement strand
AGAAGGTCATTGAGAGAGACAGCAGGGGGTGCTACTAAGCTGCGGTGTGGCCTATTGATCTCAGTGACTACCGTAATACCTGTCTGATACCCTTGGCATCCATGTGTGTGTGTGTACCAGTGTGCATGCTTCTGTGCATGCATGCTTGATCTGTGTGGATGTGCACTGTCTCTCTCTGTGTGTGTGTGTGTGTGTGTGTGTGTCTGTGTGTGTGTGTGTGTGTGTAAAGGGTTTCGAAAAACATTGAAAGATCTTCCGTTCTTTCATCTTTCCCCTCTCACCTGCCTTTCACACCATAATATGTTTGATCATGTTGTTCTTCACAGCCTAACCTAGAAAGCCTGTGTGCCTTCATCGTGGTGGTGGTTGACACCAGGTAACCCTCTCCCAATATAGAACATTGTTTGTTTTTACGCAATTAACCATAAAATCTGTGAATCGTTTCACCCCAGGGGGTTACCTGGATCGGAATAGCCTACTTTCCTAATCTTGACTCAGAGATTGTTCATCTAAAATCACACACACATCCAGAGATTTAACTCTTCACCTCTACCATCTTGTCCTGTCAGACACAAATCTTCCTCCGGCCACTTACTCTCTTTATGTCCGCGGTTACTGAAGCACGTCTATAAATACATCAAATCTAAATCTGAACCAATCAAATTAGAGCTTAGGGTGTCCATCCATTGAACAGTGTGATGGATGGGATTACCAGACTGTGTCAGTCACAGTCTTGTTTAAGCTTCTGCAGGATTCTCTCTGTCCTCTGACCCGTCAGCACGACTGGAGAGAGGGGAGAGGGGTAAGGAGGGGAGGGGAGGGGAGAGGGGTAAGGAGGGGAGGGGAGAGGGGTAAGGAGGGGAGGGGTAAGGAGGGGAGGGGAGAGGGGTAAGGAGGGGAGGGGAGGGGAGAGGGGTAAGGAGGGGAGGGGTAAGGAGGGGAGGAGATGGGAGAGGGGTAAGGAGGGGAGGAGATGGGAGAGGGGTAAAGAGGGGAGGGGTAAGGAGGGGAGGAGATGGGAGAGGGGTAAGGAGGGGAGGAGATAGGAGAGGGGTAAGGAGGGGAGGAGATGGGAGAGGGGTAAGGAGGGGAGGAGATGGGGCTCCTCTGAGCTCTGCTGTTTTGTCTCTGAAACATTTCCTATCCGAGGTCTGTGAGAAACAGACACTGTCGCACTCTGCTGCTCTGCACTGGGGAGAGGAGGGGTAAGGAGGGGAGGGGTAAGGAGGGGAGGGGAGAGGGGTAAGGAGGGGAGGGGAGGGGAGAGGGGTAAGGAGGGGAGGGGAGGGGAGAGGGGTAAGGAGGGGAGGGGTAAGGAGGGGAGGAGATGGGAGAGGGGTAAGGAGGGGAGGAGATGGGAGAGGGGTAAGGAGGGGAGGGGTAAGGAGGGGAGGAGATGGGAGAGGGGTAAGGAGGGGAGGAGATAGGAGAGGGGTAAGGAGGGGAGGAGATGGGAGAGGGGTAAGGAGGGGAGGAGATGGGGCTCCTCTGAGCTCTGCTGTTTTGTCTCTGAAACATTTCCTATCCGAGGTCTGTGAGAAACAGACACTGTCGCACTCTGCTGCTCCGCACTGGGGAGAGGAGGGGAGAGGGGTAAGGAGGGGAGGGGAGAGGGGTAAGGAGGGGAGAGGAGGGGAGAGGGGTAAGGAGGGGAGGGGAGAGGGGTAAGGAGGGGAGGGGTCCTGATAAAATAAAGACCGTTCCTTGGCTCGGACCCCTGAAATTATGTTAAAACTGGGCCCTACTAATCCTTGGCCATACGGTATTTACTAAATGCATTAATCTTGTGTCACTTTGGATAAAAAGCGTGGCTAAAATGAATAAATGTCAAATAATAATGTCTACTTTTAGCAGACACTTCTATCCAATGTGACATGCAGAGAGGGATTTAAACCTGTGATCTCTAGAGCTGCGGCCAAACACTCTAACCACTAAGCTATAACCCTTCCCCTGAAAGGTAGCTCTGTGGTTTTGTCTTCACCCTTCCCTGTCAACACTGCTCGGACAAAACCTTTCAAGCTCTAAGAGTTATATGTTATGTAGTTTAGACACAGCCAGGTTACCTGCATAAGTAGGTAGATAGTTGTAAAACAAAAGTATCAATGACCAAATAAATCCTGACGTCTTAGTTCAACCATCCATGTGTTTATTTATATATTTTACTTTGAAATAAAGTTTTCCTCCTATTTTACGTCTGATTCACAAAACCAGGAGGACGCCCTCTCACAACGACATACTGCTACCACTGATCTGAGTGTGTGTGTGTGTGTGTGTGTGTGAGAGAGAGAGAAACAGAAAAAAGTGAGAGAAAGACAGAGAGAAAGAGAGAGGCCAAGTGAGAAAAAGAGAGTTGTTTAACCACTTTCCCTTCCTGTGACTCAGCAACTTTGCAGATGAAACGTTTAAATAATCCTCTCTTCTCTTTCTACCTCCCCTCTCCCTGATCTCCTCTCTGGGCCCTCAGTATGCAGCTGTGTGCTACACAGCTCCCCTCTGCCTGTCTTCAGGGACAGAGCAGAGGGACAGGAGAGACGGCAGACAGACAGACAGACAGACAGACAGACAGACAGGCAGGCAGGCAGGCAGGCAGGCAGGCAGGCAGGCAGGCAGGCAGACTGACAAGCAGATTCTACAATGCTAGAGAGATCTGAGAGAGAGATGAGAGAGAGAGAGAGAGAGAGAGAGAGAGAGAGAGAGAGAGAGAGAGAGAGAGAGAGAGAGAGAGAGAGAGAGAGAGAGAAGGGAGCAACAGAGAAGAAGAGAGAGGGACCGAATGTGTGTGTGTGTATTGTGGCATGAGGGGAGGGAGGGAGGAGAGAGGGAGAGAGGGAGAGAGGGAGAGAGGGAGTAGGAGAGAGAGAGGTTGAAGGAGGGAATAGTGTAACCACTCATATCAGAATCATAAGATTCGGTCTGAATAATACTGATCCCTGGCTTCTGCAGTCACTGTGTGTGCATGTTTGTGTGTGTGTTTGTGTCATTGACACTGTGTGCATGTTTGTGTGTGTG
Organism: Osmerus eperlanus; assembly: GCF_963692335.1. Classification (NCBI taxonomy): domain Eukaryota; kingdom Metazoa; phylum Chordata; class Actinopteri; order Osmeriformes; family Osmeridae; genus Osmerus; species Osmerus eperlanus. Next base: position 16,224 of record NW_026911020.1, on the reverse strand, counting down.
TTTGTGTCGCTGACTCACCCTTCAGATCCTCAGACTTTCCACCGACAACCTCTCTCTCTTATTCTCTACACAGTGGTGCACGTCAAATTTCCATACACTGTAACTGGATTCAATAAGTCGAATTTGAAGCTAACTGTTCCACCTGATCTAAATACCATTGGAACCATGTGGTTTTCCTCTGCATCATTTAAATACGTTAAATGAATTACTGAATAATTTAAATGAATTACCTAGAAATTCAATACAATCAGATCTGGCCATCCTACCGTCCCAGATTAGTCTGTGAGCAGAGGAGCATTAGGACCAGGGGAGAGTGAATAGGCTTGATAGATGAGGGAAGGCAGGCTCTGTCTAACTTGACCTGGGCAGCCAGAGGTCAACACACCACACCCCTCCATGCATCCTTCATCCCTCTATCCTTTCATCCCTCCCCCTCCATCCCTCCACCCCCCATCCCTCCATCCCCCATCCCCCCATCCTCCCCCTCCATCCTCCACCCCCCCATCCCCCCATCCCTCCATCCCCCCATCCCCCCATCCCTCCCCCTCCATCCCTCCATCCCTCTATCCTTTCATCCCTCCCCCTCCATCCCTCCACCCCCCATCCCTCCATCCCCCATCCCCCCATCCCTCCACCCCCCCACCCCCCATCCCTCCATCCCCTCATCCCTCCCCCTCCATCCCTCCACCCCCCCACCCCCCATCCCTCCATCCCTCCATCCCTCCTCCTCCACCCCCCCATCCCCCCATCCCTCCATCCCCTCATCCCTCCCCCTCCATCCCTCCACCCCCCCACCCCCCATCCTCCATCCTTCCATCCCTCCTCCTCCACCCCCCCATCCCTCCATCCCCCATCCCCCATCCCTCCCCTCCATCCCTCCCCCTCCATCCCTCCACCCCCCCATCCCTCCATCCCCCCATCCCTCCCCCTCCATCCCTCCCCCTCCATCCCTCCACCCCCCCACCGCCCATCCCTCCATCCCTCCATCCCTCCTCCTCCTCCACCCCCACCCCCCCATCCCTCCATCCCTCCATCCCTACATCCCTCCATCCCTCCTCCTCCATCCTTTCACCCACCACATGATTGTACCGTATTCAATGACAGAGTGTTCTTTTCTAGAATATGTTCACCATGTTCTGTTATGCAGAACGCTTCCATCATCAGTTCTGAGATGAAAACTGACTCTAAACCAGAATGACGAAGCAGATTGTCACCCTAACAGAGAGAAAAGTGAAATATTACACAACCTGAAGGAATCACACGGTTAAAGTGACGCACATTTAGATGTTTTTTGTTCTCTTTATTATCTCTCTCTCTCTCTCTCTCACTCTCTCTCTCTCTCTCTCTCTCTCTCTCTCTCTCTCTCTCCTCTCATCTCTCTCTCTCTCTCTCTCTCTCTCTCTCTCTCTCCCTCTCTCTCTCTCTCTCTCTCTCTCTCTCTTTCTCTCTCTCTCTCCCTCTCTCTCTCTCTTTCTCTCTCTCTCTCTTTCTCTCTCTCTCTCTCTCACCCTCTCTCTCTCTCTCTCTCTCTCTCTCTCTCTCTCTCTCTCTCTCTCTCTCTCTCTCTCTCTCTCTCTCTCTCTCTCTCTCTCTCTCTCTCTTTCTCTCTCACACACACACTCTTTCCCTCTCTCTTCTCCTTGTCTCTGCAATGTACAGACAGTTCTTCTGTAAGTGAAAGAGTGCTGTGTAGTTCCAGGGATGTGTAATTAGTCCTGACGAGTTGTTTACATTTAATAGTGTCTTTGCAACAATGTGAGGCATTGATCTGTGTCATATGTGTGTGTACGCGTGTACATGTGGTGTACGTGTGTGTGTGTGTGTACGTGTGTGTGTCCTCCCTGATGAATGGCTCAGGATTCGCTGAGCACAGACCTTGAAGGAGAATAGGTGAGATGATTGTGAAGGCTCTCCTCAGGATTGGTTGAGCAACCAGAGGACTGGACCAGTCCTGAGGCCCCTTCACCCCCCTTAGCAACCCAGACACACTAGCACTAATGAAGTAGGAATGCCTCAAAGACAGGGGGTGGGAGGGGCGAGAGGGGGAGAGAGGAGAGGATAGGAGAGAAAAAGGAATCATCCCTAGTGCAATTTCTTTGATGAATTTTTAAAATGAACTAAAGCCTAATGTGATTAATTTAAAACTGCACGTTGATGACTGGTTTATTTGAAGTTCTTGTGTTGTTTTGTTTATCGTGTGTGCGTGTCCTGCGTTTTGATTGGGTCTTTGCTGTGATTTATTTAAAATTTATGGAACCTGGTGAAGCCAAAAACATATTTCCAGGAAAATGATCATAAAGTTGATGTGATCTAATCTGTAAGAAGGAAGGGTCATTGAGGAAGAGTAGGGATGGAGGAGGGAGGAGGGAGAGGGGGAGAGGGGGAGAGGGGGAGAGGGGGAGAGGGGGGAGGGGGAGAGGGGAGAGGGAGAACATTGGACTGGGCAGAATGAAGAGGAGGGTGTAATAGAGTGCATGAAAAATGAAACAACCCTCTGATTTCCCATCTTCCTTCCCCATCTCCTCTCCTCCATCCCTTCATCCCTCCCTCTACTCTCCCTTCATCCCTCCTCTACCTCTCCCTTCATCCCTCCCTCTACCTCTCCCTTCATCCCTCCCTCTACCTCTCCCTTCATCCCTCCCTCTACCTCTCCCTTCTCTACTTCTGTCCTCCCTGGTCTTATCTGCTCCAGGTCCTCTTCTCTCTCCTCCTTCTCTCCACCACGCGCCCAAGGGTGTGGTGGGATGTGTGCATTAGTGTGTGTGCATGTGAGTGTGTGAGTGTGTTTGAGTGTGAGTGTGTGTGTGTGTGTGTGTGTGAGTGTGTACGCCCTCAAGGTCCTGTATCTGGGTCCTCAGTAATAGGAAGGGTTTAGCTCAGCAGCTGCAGGCTGATACACCCAGACCAGCTGCTCTCCCCAGCATGCAACAGCACGGAGGAGATCCCAGACTCAACTCTGCCATTACTCTTCCCTGCTTCCCTCCCTCCTTCCCTCCCTCTTGCATCCCTCTCTCCTCCATTTCTCCCTCCTTTCCTCCCCAGGTACTGAAGAATATTAGCCTACAAACAAGGAGCCAACCTGGGCCATGCACAGCCTGGAAACATCCAAAAGTATTTGATGATCCCTATTATAAGACTCCTTATTTCAGGAGCCCCTCTCTTTTCTCCGTCTCACCTCCCCCCCCCTCTCCTCTCCTCTCCTCCCCCTCTCCCCCATCTCCTGCTCCCTGTTCTGCTGTCCTCCCTGCTCCCCTCCTCACTCTCCTCCTCAGGTTACAGGATAGGTTATAGTCCAGGTTAAAGCCAAGCTGTTGTAGTCCAAGTTATATTCCGGGCCGCTACACTAGAGGTTATATAGTGCAGGCCCTGCCAGGTAATCCAGAGTTAGGTCCCTCCACAGTGATCCATCCTGAGAGGACATGAAAGCTTTACTGCAGGAACCCTGTCACAGCGCCTCGCCAGGCGCTTCCGGCCAATCAATCTTTAACCAGGCATCATGATTAGAGTACAGGGTTAGTTCTCATGCCCAAGGGTCCCAGGACTGGGTGTGTAAAAACTACAATGTGGCTGGTGTTGTGGTTTACACGCTGCTGTTGTGTGTTTAATCCACTTCATGCATATTGAGCGCTCACGAGTCACGGCGCTGTGAAATGATTGGAGGAGCAGATGAGGTCACCAGACTGAAGGTCACCTGTGTGTCCTTGGAGAAGAGGAAGAGACAGGA
>NW_026911020.1:0-10000 GCF_963692335.1 Osmerus eperlanus | reverse complement strand
CCACAGATACAAACATACACACACCGGAGCCACCCAGGCTCAGACAGCTCATCAGGGATGCAGCAAAGCTCTTGTCTGCAGAGAGGGGGGCGAGAGAGAGAGACAGACAGAGAGAGACAGACAGACGGAGAGAGACAGACAGAGAGAGACAGAGAGAAAGAGAGAGAGAGAGATAGACAGAGAGAGAGAGAGAGACAGAGAATAGATATTTTCAATCTATTGAGAATAGATAGAGATAGATAAAGAGAAAGAGGAAGGGAGAGAAAGAAACAGAGAGAGAGAGAGGGAGAGAGAGAGGTAGAGCGAGAGATGGACAGATAGAGGGAGAGAGAGAGAGATGGGGGTAGAGAGCAGGAGTGTTTGTGCATTGTTAGTTTCATAACTGTCATATAAACCAAGATGGTTGTTAGTTTGAGTTGAGCCTTCCCTGGGGCAGGAGGGATGGAGGAGTGGAGGAATGGAGGGATGGAGGGATGTTGTGGATGGATGAAGAGCAGCAGTTAAAGGACTAAATAAGCGAGAGAGGAGGAGGGTTGTGTTGCTGTAGAGTGACTAATTAACTAGTGTGTGTGTGCGTGTGTTTATGTTTGTACATAATTTTAAAGGAACAACTCATACAGTATGACTTCAGGGTCCATCTTAACAATATACGATGTTGAAAACACACACACTTAAAGCCTTGCTCAACTGGCCAAGAATGTGAATCATGAGATTCTGTTTAGTAAGGACAAGGACATCTTGGTTAATAAGGACTAGGGCATCTTGGTTAATAAGGACTAGGACATCTTGGTTAATAAGGACTAGGACATCTTGGTTAACAAGGACTAGGACATCTTGGTTAATAAGGACTAGGACATCTTGGTTAATAAGGACTAGGGCATCTTGGTTAATAAGGACTAGGACATCTTGGTTAATAAGGACTTGGCTATCTTGATAAACAAGGACTAGGACATGATAATTATTGGTTCTATACTTGTTATGCTACTATGCTAAATTAGACATACCAATGTATACACAATTTCTAACAGTAAAACTACCGTCGGAACAATGGAACTCTAAAGTTCCAAAGAGAATCCTTTCCGGCGTTCCGGAAGCCGATGTTTGGAACCTCAGGTTATTCTGTCTGGTCTGAAAGTGCTAAACAGTTCAGTAAAGCTCTGTTGAAAATGTTAAAACGGTACTGATCAGATGAAACACCAGAGCAGGCCACTGACACACAGAAGAGATCAGACGTGGGGTTTATGCCAATGCGCTCATCTTTTTATTGCACAACAATGAATCGTTTTTGTAAGGAACGCTTTAAACAACATAGCCACCAACCAACCAACAAGGCAGCCTTGCTGAGAAAACCCCAAACCTGGTCCAGGGAGATGGGGCAGGGGGTATGGGGGAGAGGGGTATGGGGTATGGGGGAGAGGGGTATGGGGTATGGGGGAGAGGGGTATGGGGGAGAGGGGTATGGGGTATGGAACCAGAGCACCCAGACAGACACTCGGCTCCCAGCCCCCCAGCCTCAGCCCCCCAGCCTCAGCCCCCCAGCCTCAGCCTCGATCTCGGGGCTGTAGATCTCAACAGAGGTGGGATGGATGTGAGCACCATGGAGGATCCTCTCCACCTCTGAGATCTACTGGGGGCCCAGGGAGGACTTGGAGGGTTGAGGGTGGAGGGGTGGAAGTGGGACTGGGTAAGGAACACAAACTGTTAAGAGACAGAGATGGGAGAGGGGGGGTATTGTGTTTAATTACGTGAATCACTTACTATTATCGGTTATTAGTAAATTAGTACTTGAGGTGCGTCTGCTTTGACTCACAACTGGCACTTAAGGGACAGGTCTGTTGGTTACATTGTGAAACGTTAGACAAATCAAGTGCACCGTATGTGTGTTTGACAGTATTTGCAAATAGTAATTGAACTAGATGTGAAGACTACACACTTTGTGGCAAGCTTCTGTGCTGTGTGACTAGACTGCTAATGTGCAGTGGCCTGATGGGAATCAGCGGACCAACTCTACTGGGGACGCTTCTGGGAAGGTTCTAAAAATCCAAACCAGTTCTATAGGAGGAACGTTCTAGAACACTCTTGAGTTGTTGTTTTAAAAACACTATCGCCAAAGCACAGAAGAATTACCTGAAGAAAAGTGTGTGCGCTTTGTGTGTGTGTGTGTGTGTGTCTCAGCTTGACTCTGGTTGCAGGTTTAACATTCTCTGGTGGGACCAACAGTGGAAGGAAAAGGCACAGGAACACACGCACACTCAGACACACGACACAGTCCTGAAGCGGAGAGAAGGCTTAGATAAGCAGGCTACAGTAGCTACAACACTAAGGTATAACAGTTTAGTTTTTAGTATTTTTTTTTTTCATCATTGTACAGTAGTTGGTACACAGCAATGTCTATATCTGAAGGTCCCACAGAGAATCATGGTCCAAACAACGCCTTGGGCCAGGAATGAACACATCAGAATATTCCTCTCAGGCAAACACTGCAACCAGAAGTCAAACTCAGATCAACTTCATCTCTATCTCAGACCATGGGAGGGGGAGGTAATGTTCTTCAAATGTCAGATTAGTAGGTCATATTTTTTTTATTACTACCGTAATTAATGTTTTTTTTTTTTTTCTTTAATTTTGTTAAACGCTTCATCACTATATTGAGCCGTGGCGGCAGCGTCTAGCTATGTTTCAGGCTGTCAGGCTTGTCTATGGGATCTGATGTCTGATATTTTGTCAATGGTAGGTGATGTCTTTTGTCTTGTCAATGGTAGGTGATGTCTAATGTCGGTTCAACGGGAATTGATGGTAGGTGATGTCTAATGTCGGTTCAACGGGAATTGATGGTAAGTGATGTCTAATGTCGGTTCAACGGGAATTGATGGTAAGTGATGTCTAATGTCGGTTCAACGGGAATTGATGGTAGGTGATGTCTAATGTCGGTTCAACGGGAATTGATGGTAGGTGATGTCTAATGTCGGTTCAACGGGAATTGATGGTAGGTGATGTCTAATGTCGGTTCAACGGGAATTGATGGTAGGTGATGTCTAATGTCGGTTCAATGGGAATTGATGGTCGGTGATGTCTAATGTCGGTTCAACGGGAATTGATGGTAAGTGATGTCTAATGTCGGTTCAACGGGAATTGATGGTAGGTGATGTCTAATGTCGGTTCAACGGGAATTGATGGTAGGTGATGTCTAATGTCTTGTCTATGGGAGTTGCTGTATCGTATGGGAGCTGATTGGAGCTGATGTTTGCACAGCTCATCTCTATTAGCTGCCTGATGCCGCTCATTCTGTCACAGTAGAAAATGTTGGAATGTCCAGGTTGTGGGAAAGTTATAACAATGTGCCCCTCAGCTGTGTGTATACAACAGCTGGCTATGTGCATACCACCTAGCACTGTGCAAACCAAAGTAGCTACTTGTATACATTTATTCATTTAGCAGACGCTTTTATCCAAAGCGACTTCCAAGAGTATACACCTAGCACTGTGCTAACCAAAGTAGCTACTTGTATACACCTAGCACTGTGCTAACCAAAGTAGCTACTTGTATACACCTAGCACTGTGCTAACCAAAGTAGCTACTTGTATACACCTAGCACTGTGCTAACCAAAGTAGCTACTTGTATACACCTAGCACTGTGCTAACCAAAGTAGCTACTTGTATACACCTAGCACTGTGCTAACCAAAGTAGCTACTTGTATACACCTAGCACTGTGCTAACCAAAGTAGCTACTTGTATACACCTAGCACTGTGCTAACCAAAGTAGCTACTTGTATACACCTAGCACTGTGCTAACCAAAGTAGCTACTTGTATACACCTAGCACTGTGCTAACCAAAGTAGCTACTTGTATACACCTAGCACTGTGTTAACCAAAGTAGCTACTTGTATACACCTAGCACTGTGCTAACCAAAGTAGCTACTTGTATACACCTAGCACTGTGTTAACCAAAGTAGCTACTTGTATACACCTAGCACTGTGCTAACACATATTGTGATGAGTATACACACAGCACTGTGCTAACAAATGTAGCTATGTGTATACATGGACTTCTGTGCTTACCACACACTGCAATCACACCCTACTGATATTGAGGAAAATATACAAGGCTAGAACCAACAGAAATGTGCAATTTTTGTGTTTCCCATATCAGGGAAAATTATATATACTGACATGGTCATTTTAATTCAGCAGTTACTTAGTCTTTAGCTAACGTTTGTACATATATTGCAAGTTGAAAATGAAACCATATATTTGCATTTTTACAGGCACACACATACCACAAAAATAGGCTATGTGGACTAGAAATACTAGGCACGAGGTACATACACTTAGTGTGCATTGGGGCACATTGAAAAAAATATACATAAATAAAAAAAGGAGAAAGAACAAACTAAACCAATTAAAAAGACACTTCTCAGAACTGAAAGAAAGAAGATTTGCTAAGACATCAACACCAAGGCATTCAGAATCCTCAACATCTGGTTCAGTAGGAACGGGAGGTTCGAAAGAAAACACGTTAAACCGCCCCTCGTTTTTTCGACTCCCCATCGCAACGTTCTGTCTTGGAGGAGCAGCCTCAATACTGTCTGATATGAAGCCCCTGTTAGACTATGAGGCGGACAGCTGTTTCTGTTGCCTGAGAGTGTCTGGCTAACGAGAGACCCGGTGACAAGACACACAGCCACAAACACCCCGGCGGATCTGACTGTCACTCGTCAAGATGGCAAGATGGGACTCTGATCACAGTTACTGTACAGCTTCCTCCAAAACAGGAGGTCACATACAAAGCGCTGTCTGACAGACAGTTGTTGATCTGCCAACAATTGAGAGTGGGCGACCGGAATCTTCCGCAGAACAGAATGAAGCTTCTAAGAATGTAACAGAGACTTGACATCCCTTTTATAAACTTTTCCTCCTCTTCAAATCCCTCCCTCTCTCCCTCACTCATGCTGACTGGCAGAGGGCTCATTCAGATGAGAGCAGATAGTATTGTTGTGGTTCTATTAGCAGCTTTACAGGGCTAACTGGTTAAGCACTCTGAAGGAAGGGGGGCCAAGAAGGGGGGCAAGGAGAGGTGCCAGTGGACTGCACCGGAAAAGTATTGAATTACACAAAGGGTGTTGAATCCTAGAAACTAGGTTCATTCATAACCACGTTGTCATTTTAGCGCGTGCTTTTTCTCAAGAAAGAACAAGGAGGCAGATATGAAGGATGGACTATGTGTCACTGCAGATGAAGGACTGTTTCCAAACATCAATAAATGAGTTGATTGAGTGCAGTTATGTACGTTATTGTTACAAATAAATGATAATTTGCAAGGGATTGGTTGTATTACTGATGACAAAGCATTAAATAAACATACTGTTGTTCCCGTTACTGGATATGAGCTTAGTTTGACAGGAAATGCAGGCCCGTCTTTGACACAGCGAAGCCTTTGGATGGAAAGAATTGTCATTATCGACGCATGTTTCGGGACTCTCAAGAACCTAGACCACCAAACACAAACAGGGCTTTGCTATCAACAACTCATCTAAACTTCTCAACTTCGGCATCTCAGCATTCCAACATCCTAAATGTTTAGCAAAATGGATCAGAGCAGAAACCAACAAGTTGATTGATCAACGATAAACAAGTCAACGCACTGTAGATCAATGCTAAGCCGTGTCGCAGAGATCAATACGTCTTTTCGAAAAGGTAGCGAACCTGAGTGAAATGTCCATCATATCGATTCAACAGTTTTGCTCTGGATCAATAAAGTTCAGAGCTTCAGAAGTTACGTGAACAAAACATTTTTTTTCAATATTTTTTTTTTTTACAGATTTTGTCAGCTGCCTATTTCTCTCCAGATGCAGCTCAGAAATGCTTGGAGGTCGGAGCAGATGCAGCTCAGAAATGCTTGGAGGTCGGAGCAGATGCAGCCGTTCTGAGATAGACGAGCTTTGCAGCTCCCTCAGATTACTAATGACAGGTTACAGGCTAGTGATGCGTCACAAGGTGCTTGACTGTAGGCTGAACGTATAGTCTTCACTTGGTCTGTTTGGACCAGGTGAAGTGAAAAACAATAGTTACAACTCACTCTTTTTGCGTTGTTTATCTATCTTTATCCTCTTTCATTACTCCCCTCCCTCCCTCCCTCCCTCCCTCTCTCTCTCCCTCTTTCTCTCTCTCATCAGTAAAGAAAAGTTCGCTCGTGGTAGGACTGGGAGCTGGCTCGCACGCAGACTGCTCAACATACAGTGCACACCCAAACCATAAAAGCGTCATCAAACGTAATAATAATAAACGTCACAAACAAACATTCGACGACACATACAGCAACAACGTGTTCTTTGCATGGGGACCCACCCCCCTGCCCTCCAGTGGAGCCCCAGCCCCCCCCCTGTCACATGGCAGTTTGTCTGATTAGCTGTGTACCTCCTCTCATGACTTACATTCAGCAGAAGGACTGTAAGTACACCAGGGTTTGAAGAAAGTCCCGAGTTTTTATTTTTTATTTTATTTATTTAAAAGCGATCAACACGATCCCGGCATTTGAGGATTATAATTAGTGGCTTGTTAAGGAGGAGGGGTCACATTGACAGAATTCATGACATTCGTATGAGTTTGGACTCTTGGGATTAAGAATGTTCATTTTCTCGATGTTCTAAATTCCGACACGTGAAGACTCTGCTGATGTCATTTGACCTTCACACCCTCCTCTCCTCCTGACCTTTCACCTTCCCTCCCTTTCTCCCATCCCCAAATACCATCACATCAGACTCGCTTCACAACCTAGTTTTCCAGAGGACTTTAAAGTGACGTTTTCCGTTGGGTCTACGTTTCCGAAATCTGGTGTGGCGCTTAAACCAGTTCCAACTGGATTGCTCCATCAGATTAACAAAGATGGGGAAAACAACAAGAAAACCTCTCTCTCTCTCTGTCTCTCTCTGTCTCTCTCTCTCTCTCTCTGTTTCTCTCTGTCTCTCTCTCTGTGTCTCTCTCTCCCATCCTCTCTCCCTTCAATATTTTTGGTTCAGGTAACAAAACGGTTGCTATAGGCAACGATAACACAACAAGTGAAGCCAGAAACGCTTCTGGATTCTTTAAGGTTTCACAGTAAAATAAAAAAAAGGTCTACTGTACAGCTATGTATCGATATTTATATATATATTTATATATATAGGCGGGGTAATAGTATTGCAGAATTTATATTGCATGTGTAAATCGACAAACCTTGACAAAAACAAGCAATAGTACAGTATGGGTTGATCACAATTGGTTTCCTCTGGGCCTAGCTCAGACAACATGGCCGCCGGTCGCCAGGGTTACTATCAGTGTGTTCAGCTGGTGGAGAGGCGAGCGGCCAGACACACACAGTCAGACAGGAGCAGGGAGATAGTCGCCTATGCCCCCGCCTGCCCAATATAACCTACCTCGCCCGGAAAAAGCAGTGTGTAAAGATAAGTGTGTGTGTGTATGAGTCCGTTCTCCTTGAAAATAGAATTAGACAATGTGTACCTACAAACGCACTCACACACACACACGCACCCACACACGCACACGCCCACACGCAAACCAAATATATATGGCTTCTAAACGTTGAATCAAGGCAGTTAAATAAATGGCATTTTTCTTTGAGAATTTTTTTGTTGATACAGACACAACCAAACTTTGTGTTCGAGCTCAACTTTGGTTTGGAATAGATACATTGAAGATAATCTTTTTTTTCTTTCTTTTTCTTAATTATTTACACATAGATGTAAGATCGACCAGCGGTCTAAAACACTACATTTCACTACAATTTAGAAACAATATGAAGAGCAATGTATTCTTTGCTACGACTGCTTGTACAGGGGCTAGGGGAGAGGGGGAGAGGGGAGAGGGGAGAGGGGGAGAGGGGGAGAGGGGGAGAGGGGGAGAGGGGAGAGGGGGAGAGGGGGAGAGGGGGAGAGGGGGAGAGGGGAGAGGGGGAGAGGGGGAGAGGGGGAGAGGGGAGAGGGGAGAGGGGGAGAGGGGAGAGGGGAGAGGGGGAGAGGGGGAGAGGGGGAGAGGGGAGAGGGGGAGAGGGAGGGGGGCACACACCCAAAATAAAACACTTTTTTTGAAAGCGTTAAAAAGTCATTGTCGTTTGATCTTAAGTCCCTGATTTTTCATTTTCCAGTCCAGCTCCTGCTAGATTGCATTGCATGGATTCTATACAGTATGCGACAGTTACATTAATTATACTTTTTCTCAATATCTTTACAGTAAAGACAGCGATATATGTGTTTGGAAGCAGAGCGTAAGGGCTAATACTAAGACTAGAGGTGGAGCTGGCTCTGCAGAAGGCCAGCCCCGCCTCAGTTAAACTACAGTCGTAGAGACTCTCCTCCTAAACGGTAACACCGGTCTCAACACTTCCTCCGCCCCTTCTCACCGTTGCCACGGACACACAGTGTATCATCCAATCGGAGCGATCGGTGGTGTGGGCGGCAGCCAATGGGGTGGTCGGATAACGTGGCTGACAGTGATTGGCCAGCCGGACACCGGAGTTCGAACAGACACTTGTGTTTCCCTCTCAGGCGAGGGAAGGCCTCTCTCCTGAGCCAATCACAGGCTGGCAGGGTCACAGATTGGAAGACAGACGAGATCTGGCAGAGTCTAACTCTGACAGGCTGACGATGGAATCTTTCTTAGGGGCCCCGGAGTCAGGGGGCCCCGAGCCGGCTGCCGCCACTGCCGCCCCCATCCCGGGGGGGCCACCCGGGGGAGGAGTGGAGACGAAAGCCACCCTCTGTGGAGCTCCTGCAGACCTCGCCCCCGCCCCGACCCCGACCCCGGAGGGCCCCGGCAGATTGGGGTGGGCGGTCTGGGGGGGTCCGAGGGATCCGGAGGAGGTGCGGGTGGAGGGTGGAGGGCTGGGGGCGACGGAGGAGGCAGCGTGTGAGGGGCCCTCCTGGGGCAGGGAGGTCTGGGAGACTGAGCGGGCACGGCCGTCCTGGCTCAGGGTGCCTGAGTGGAGGGAGTGGCTGCTCTTGCGGGAAGACGGCCGCTGGTGCTGGACGTGCGTGGGGCTGGGGCCGTGGTGCTGCACCAGGGACAGCTGGGACCCCGAGGGCCCCACGCCAGCCATGTACTGGAAGGTCCGTCCCGGTGCAGCCAAGGGGCTCTGGATGGGCGGGCTGGAGATCGCCGACCCAAACGCCCCTCCTGGCATCTGGGGAGGCTGGGACTGGAGGGGGGATATGGCGACGGGGCTGGATAGGCTCTGGACCACCTGGAACCTCCGCACCATCCGAGGGGACTGCAGGGTGCCCGGCCCGGCCAAGGGGCTGGCCATCTGGGGGCAGAAACTCATGGCCACGGCCTGCTGGAGGGAGGCGATGGCGGAGGCACCCTGGGACTGGCCCGGGGCGAACATGCCCCCGGGGATAGAGGGGGTCATGGACATGGCCCTGGGGCGCTGAAGGTCCACCAGTTTCACCATCTCGCGGTCGTACTTGACGATCTCCTGGATCATCTCGTTCTCCCGGTTGTTGAACACGCCGGAGTTGAGGTCGTGCTGAACCTTATGCATCAGGATGGAGTTCTTCTTACCTGGAGACGGGGAGAGAGAGAGAGAGAGAGAGAGAGAGAGAGAGAGAGAGAGAGAGAGAGAGAGAGAGAGAGAGAGAGAGAGAGAGAGAGGGAGGGAGGGAGAGGGAGAGAGGGAGGGAGGGTGGGTGGGTGGGTGGGTGGGTGGTAGATGGAGAGAGAGGGAGGGAGAGAAGGAGATGGAGAGAGAGGGAGGGATAGAAGGAGAGGGAGAGAGATGGAGGGATGAAGAGGAGATTAAGTGGATGAACCGAAGGGTTATACCAGGGTTAGGACCAGGGTTAGGTCAGGGTTAGACCAGGGTTAGGACCAGGGTTAAGTCAGGGTTAGACGGGTTACCTATGCGGTCCAGTCGGTCGATGGCGACCGTCTCGAAGGCCCGCCTCATCATGGGGTACTCCTCCAGAACCTCGTTGAAGTTGTCCACAGACAGGGAGTACAGGCGGC
>NW_026911019.1:0-2000 GCF_963692335.1 Osmerus eperlanus | reverse complement strand
TGATGACTATCTACCTCCCCCGGGCACACACACACGCACACACACACACAAACACCAGACAGTGAGCTGAACCAAGGCACAGGCAGAACAAACACCAGTCCATCAAGCTGCTGGATATTCACCTACCAACCTTAACTACAGACACTTCCTGAAACACAGGGGATTCCAAAAGCATCGAGTCAAATGTGGTTTCTTAAAGTTGTTTCGTTGTTGTTTCCCTTGGAGTGCGATTGGTTTAGTGAGCTTTTTTTGCAAACTTCCAGGCCTTTGTGCTCAGAAGACATCATAACCAGCTTGTTTCATACACGCTTTCAGGCTGGGCTTTGAGCTACCAAGAATAGGACGTCCAACATCTAGAGACTTGATAATTCCCCCACATTTCCAAGAGTAGCTCTCGCTGAGCACATGGATTTGGACACTGCTTCTTGACAGCACAGGCAGAGTGCATGCTGGGAGGGGCGTCTGACACCCTGACAGCTCCTGGTGGAGAGTGGGTTGAGGTGAGCTGTCCATTCAAATGATGCGTCCTACTGTACTGGCACAAATGCCAACTGTCGTCACGAGTAACAGCGGAACACTTTGCCAGTTGTTTAAGAGCCGGAGGAGGGGAAAACCGTTTAATGGCATGAGAGAAAGACGTCAAACTACCACAGAACGAAACAGACGTGTCATCAGCCCTCACGCCAGGTGGAGCCATTGGAACACAGAGGGTGGAGACCGGGACTGGAGCAGTGAGCACCTTGTTGATCAGTTTGCAAATCGACAAATAGAAATGTTTAAAACTTGGCAATTGATGCAGAAACAGGCGATGTACAGTATTTTGTGCGATGACACGGCTGTAAAGGTGAATACGATTTTGAATTATCCACTAAATAATTGATTCTAGAGGGAGTAATTCTTGCTAGGTCACAAGGCACACACTGGGACACACAAAGTGAGTTCCTGTGGAGGACAGGTTGATTAAGTACGAGAACTGCAACTTTTCAAAAAAGGCCACCTCAACCGTGGCAACAGACAAAGACGTATTCTTCTGAAACTGACTTTTCAATACTTCCAAACTTCCAAACCAAGATTACGATTTCCACGCCTGCATTCGAGTAGGCACTGACCTCTATTAGACCTTCAAAATCTGAAACGTACAAAAAGCTCTTTGAAAACACATATTGTTTGACTGTGTGAAACCACAGTTCATGTGTACAATATTTACAGTCCAAAGATACAGTGTAATCACATTTTGCCTATCGTCTCCTGTGAGCTTAATGTTCTCTATTTCAAACTGCAGGTCCTGAGGAGCAGGTGATGCCACTGATCATCAGTGCTAAACACATTTATGGATGCATGAGCTGTGCCAAAACTTAGACCAGAATCTTAAATATGATCTTATAATCCCCCTTATGTATATTTGATAGGGCAATGGAGCAGGAATTTTTCAATCTCTGTTTGGAGGAAAAGGATTCAGTTCTGAGTGTGTTCCATTGTCCGTTCCTGTTCTTGTGTGTCGACCATGTCTTCCCCCACACACACACACACGCAGACACACACACACACACATATGCAAACACACACACAGACACACGCAGACACACACACACACACACACCTGCAGACACACACACACACACACGGAAACAACACTTCTGCTGAGCCACACGAGAGCAAAGGCCAGCTGATTTGACAATTTAATTTAGTGATGCAACATATTCTCATTCCAAGGACACACACAATGGCCTCAATAGAAAACATACAGTAAGGAATTGTGTGTACAACTCACTATGCAGTTTAATATGAACTGCCCTCATGTATCTCAATAGCGGACTATGTCATGGGGTTCAAAGCTGCTTGAACCTTTTAGCCAATCAACAACGGCATGCAGCACTGGAGTCTTCATCCCAAAGTAAACAAGTAGGAGGCGATCACGGTCCATAGTAATGAGTTCAGGGAACAGGAGTTCAGTGCTTCTGCAGTGCCACGGTCCTGCCGGAGAGCGTATCACAGCACAC
>NW_026911018.1:0-18457 GCF_963692335.1 Osmerus eperlanus | reverse complement strand
GGAGAGGAGGAGAGGAGAGGAGGAGGAGAGGAGGAGGAGAGGAGGAGAGGTGGAGAGGTGGAGAGACGGTGAAGGAAAAGAGGGATGAGGGGCAGAGAGGGGGATAAGTCCACAGGGAGATCCGTGCAAGGGGGAGGTGATCAGAACCGGCTCAGGAATATAACGAAGAGGCTGAAATATTAGGATCACCTGCATCCTGAAATGGATCACTGCTCAGGGGCTTAGCCAGGAGACAGGCAACCTGTGGAATGAAGGGTTGTGTTCTTCACTGTGATGAATGTAGATCTTGTTCCTCTCCTCCTTCCCTCCTCCCCCGTCTCTCAGGTGGTCCTGTCCAGCACCGTCAGTGTGGATGGTCATGTGCTAGCCGTGTCTGACAACATGTTTGTCCACAACAACTCCAAACATGGCCGCCGGGCCCGCAGACTGGAGCCAGGAGAGTCAGGGGAGAACGGCATGGAATATGGTGAGACAACCTCACCCCCACACCCCCTATCCTCACCCCTACACCCCCTATCCCTCACCCCTACACCCCCCCTATCCTCACCCCTACACCCCCTATCCTCACCCCCACACCCCCTATCCCTCACCCCTACACCCCCCCTATCCCTCACCCCTACACCCCCTATCCCTCACCCCTACACCCCCTATCCTCACCCCTACACCCCCTATCCTCACCCCTACACCCCCTATCCCTCACCCCTACACCCCCCCTATCCTCACCCCTACACCCCTATCCTCACCCCTACACCCCCTATCCCTCACCCCTACACCCCCCCTATCCCTCACCCCTACACCCCCTATCCTCACCCCCACACCCCCTATCCCTCACCCCTACACCCCCTATCCTCACCCCTACACCCCCTATCCTCACCCCTACACCCCCTATCCCTCACCCCTACACCCCCCCTATCCCTCACCCCTACACCCCCTATCCTCACCCCTACACCCCCTATCCTCACCCCTACACCCCCTATCCTCACCCCTACACCCCCCCTATCCCTCACCACCTACACCCCCCCTATCCCTCACCCCTACACCTCCTATCCTCACCCCTACACCCCCTATCCTCACCCCTACACCCCCCCTATCCCTCACCCCTACACCCCCTATCCCTCACCCCTACGCCCCCTATCCTCACCCCTACACCCCCTATCCTCACCCCTACACCCCCTATCCTCACCCCTACACCCCCTATCCCTCACCCCTACACCCCCTATCCCTCACCCCTACGCCCCCTATCCTCACCCCTACGCCCCCTATCCTCACCCCTACACCCCCTATCCTCACCCCTACACCCCCTATCCCTCACCCCTACACCCCCTATCCCTCACCCCTACACCTCCTATCCTCACCCCTACACCCCCTATCCCTCACCCCTACACCCCCCTATCCTCACCCCTACACCCCCTATCCCTCACCCCTACACCCCCTATCCCTCACCCCTACACCTCCTATCCTCACCCCTACACCCCCTATCCCTCACCCCTACACCCCCCCTATCCTCACCCCTACACCCCCCTATCCTCACCCCTACACCCCCTATCCTCACCCCTACACCCCCTATCCCTCACCCCTACACCCCCCCTATCCTCACCCCTACACCCCCCCTATCCTCACCCCTACACCCCCTATCCCTCACCCCTACACCCCCTATCCCTCACCCCTACACCTCCTATCCTCACCCCTACACCCCCTATCCCTCACCCCTACACCCCCCCTATCCTCACCCCTACACCCCCTATCCTCACCCCTACACCCCCTATCCTCACCCCTACACCCCCTATCCCTCACCCCTACGCCCCCTATCCTCACCCCTACACCCCCTATCCTCACCCCTACACCCCCTATCCCTCACCCCTACACCCCCTATCCCTCACCCCTACACCTCCTATCCTCACCCCTACACCCCCTATCCCTCACCCCTACACCCCCTATCCCTCACCCCTACACCCCCCCTATCCTCACCCCTACACCCCCTATCCTCACCCCTACACCCCCCCTATCCCTCACCCCTACACCCCCTATCCTCACCCCTACACCCCCTATCCTCACCCCTACACCTCCTATCCTCACCCCTACACCCCCTATCCTCACCCCTACACCCCCTATCCCTCACCCCTACACCCCCCCTATCCTCACCCCTACACCCCCTATCCTCACCCCTACACCCCCCCTATCCCTCACCCCTACACCCCCTATCCCTCACCCCTACACCCCCTATCCCTCACCCCTACACCCCCCCTATCCTCACCCCTACACCCCCTATCCTCACCCCTACACCCCCCCTATCCCTCACCCCTACACCTCCTATCCTCACCCCTACACCCCCTATCCCTCACCCCTACACCTCCTATCCTCACCCCTCAACCCCCTACCCTCCACCCCCTCTCCCCCCTGCTGTGGGCCACAGTGTGCTGTCCCTTAGCGAGTGAGACTGAGTGTGTGGGCCTCTCTCTGCCTGCAGCCACCCCCTGCATCAAGGCCATCAGTCCCAGTGAGGGCTGGACCACGGGCGGAGCCATGGTTATCGTCATCGGGGAGAACTTCTTTGACGGTCTCCAAGTGGTGTTCGGCAGCATGCTGGTGTGGAGCGAGGTAGGAGGAGCTAGGGGAATCGAGGGGAGAAAGGGATTCGAACCGGAGACCTCTTGATCTGCTATACCTCTGAGCTATAGCCCGCTAGTGTTCACCCTGCTCCGGTGTGTGTGTGTGTGCTTCTCAGCTGATCACGCCTCATGCCATCCGAGTGCAGACGCCCCCCCGACACATCCCCGGAGTGGTGGAGGTCACGCTCTCGTACAAGTCCAAACAGTTCTGCAAGGGAGCACCTGGGCGCTTCATCTACACAGGTGAGGAACACACACACAGTACCTACACACACATGTGCAGCACACACACACAGTACTAACCCTAACCCATACAGTACACACACGTGTGGGGTCTGAACGAAGTCCATTCTGCAACTAAGAACTGTGTGTGTGTGTGTGTGCAGCCCTGAATGAGCCAACCATAGACTACGGCTTCCAGCGTCTGCAGAAGGTCATCCCTAGACACCCAGGAGACCCCGACAAACTGGCCAAGGTGAGACCCCAGCCCACTCCCGGCAGCCCCCCAGCCCCCTCCCAGCCCCCCCAGCCCACTCCCGGCAGCCCCCCAGCCCCCTCCCAGCCCCCCCAGCCCACTCCCGGCAGCCCCCCAGCCCCCTCCCAGCCCCCCCAGGCCCCCCCAACAACACATCACTATCCCCCAGTCCTCCCTGGCTGGACCCATCCTGACGCTGCAGGATCTCGTTTACTAAAAGCCTGGTCTGTGTGTGCAGGAGATGCTCCTGAAGAGAGCAGCAGATCTGGTGGAGGCCCTGTACGGGAACCCTCACAGCAATCAGGTAGGCAGCGCCTCGCACCAGAGATTACACACCACATCATCCAACAACACACCACATCATCCAACAACACACCACATCATCCAACAACACACCACATCATCCAACAACACACCACATCATCCAACAACACACCACATCATCCAACAATACACCACATCATCCAACAACACACCACATCATCCAACAACACACCACATCATCCAACAACACACCACATCATCCAACAACACACCACATCATGCAACAACACACCACATCATCCAACAACACACCACATCATCCAACAACACACCACATCATCCAACAACACACCACATCATCCAACAACACACCACATCATCCAACACACCACATCATCCAACAACACACCACATCATCCAACAACACACCACATCATCCAACAACACACCACATCATCCAACATCACCCTGCTAGCACAACAGACGTGTCACTAACCGTCTGCGCACCCCTCCCTCTTTCCTGTTTCCCCTCCTCCCCTGCTCTCCCCCCCTCCCCCCTCCTCCTCCCTCCTCCCCCCTCCTCCCGCCCTGCAGGACATGCTCCTGAAGAGAGCGGCGGACATAGCCGAGGCCCTGTACAGTGTCCCTCGCCCCCACAGCCAGCTGCAGGCGCTGCCCAGCTCCCCAGCCCACGGCAGTGTGATGGGCCTGGGCTCCTACCCCTCCCAGCTGGGGGTCAGCATCGGTGACCCGCTGCAGAGCAGCCAGGGTGAGCAGGACTACGACTCCCAGCATGCACCGCTGCACGGGCCTGTTCAGCACTTCCTGTCTGGAAGACGCCCAAATCACACACGCTCCGTTACATTTTATTGCTGATCAATGATTTGTGGAGTGATTGGCTGGATCACTACAGGACCAGTGATTGGCTAGATCACTACAGGAAATGACATTCCTCTCTGTTTTCTCTCTCCCTCTCCCTCCAGGCTACATCCGTAACCCCAGCAGTCTCTCTCCTCGGGGATACTCTTCCGCCTCCACCCCTCAGCAGAGCTACGGGGGGGGCGGGGGCATGAGCGGGGGGTACGGGACCGTCCCCATGACCAGCCTGGGGGTGCCAGGGTCCCCCGGATTCAGCAGCCACTCCCCGACCGGCTCCCCCTACGGCAGTGAGTGTCCTCCGCTCCCGGCGTGGCCCGCCTCCCTCCCCCCAGACACGGCTTTTCGTCGTCCTCCGCTCTCGAACCGACGAATCGTAGTTTCTGCGATCGGCTCGCCAGCCTGGTGGATGGAGTGCTGATTGTTCCCTTCTCTGTGCTCCGCAGTGATGCCTACTAGCCCCACCATCCCAGGCTCCAGCTCGTCCTCCTCCCTGCTGCCTTTCTCCTCCTTCCCCTCCTCCGCCAAACAGAAGAGCGCCTTCGCCCCTGTGCTCCGCCCACAGGGCTCCCCCTCCCCCGCCTGCCCCGCATCCGGGGGCAACAGCTTCAGAGGTAACACACAAAAACACACAGAATCACACACACTCCCTCTCACATGGCTCCCTCCCAGAAAACTGTAATCACTGCAACCTCGCCACCAATCATGAGCCTCATTTCTCCTCCTCTTCCTCTCCAGCAATGACCGGCCTGGTGATCCCCCCCATGTAGCACTGGCTCTGCCCCCCTGCCGGAACACCCACCCCCCTCCCCCCCGGGCTCCAAGATGGCCAAGAGAACCAAACCATGACCTCTCACCCCTTCCTCCCCTGCCCTCCCCAACCCCCTCTCCCCACCACCTGTTAGTCTCCGCCCCCCCAGCTGGACGACGGGTGGGGGGGAACAGTCCAAAGAACTGCCCACCACCCATGAAGGAAAAAACAAATCAATCGCCGCGGCAACGTCGGTTTCCTCCGCTGGCGGGATCGGTAACCCCTGCGAGTCACGTTCCTCGTCTCCGCGTCGCCCGTGACGACGTCAGCAGACACAACACCCTCGCAGCGTCACTGAAGCCTTCTGCCTTCCCACCCTCCTCCAACGCCACTCCCACACCCTGCCCCGCCCCGCCCCACCCTGCCCTGGTCTGGGGCAGGGAACCAGAACTGATTCACCCCGTCGATGATTTGTTGTTAGAGCACTGAACTATGTGAACGACTGAAATCCATGATAGACCTCCTAGGACTGAATGCTTTGTGTTGAGACTATTGAGGAGCAGGGAGCTCCGGCCCGGCCCGGCTGTGTGAGGACCTCGTGAACAGCATGCCTGTACGTCGTGAGTTGGCCTGGAGGATTTTGTAGTAGACTTCTTGAAGGCGATTTACATTCCGAAATTATAGACCCTTTTTATTTTTTGATTCCAATTTCAATTATTTTATGAGGGAAGATGCTTTGTCCTCTGGGTTGTTACTAAAGGAATTCATATATTGATTTATTTAAGAAAAAAAACAAGCAATTTAACTTATTATTATAGATAGTTTAGGGAATAATATAAACTTGTTTTATAAACGTCTTCCTTTCCTTTCTTTTGCAATTGTTATAAAAAGTAATTATCTCAACGTTGCCACTATACATGTTTTGATGATCTTGAAGGCTTTTGTCACAGATGATGGATGAGTCATTAGTGAGAATGAAAAACATCGTAACATCCTAACTTGATTTCAAATAAAGTCACTGGCCATCACTTTGTTCTCTGGTTTGTCACAGAACATAATTGAAACATTTCATAATTAAAAAATGCAAATTAACTTGCTGTTCTCTATAAAGGACAATTAGTTAGCCTTACCTTTATTTCATTTTTTATGCATGCTATTTCAACACCGATGCCCTGATAGTATTTCGATCCATGTGGCCAGAAAACTTTATGACTTTATTCTTAATTTAACATGTTCCATCCTGATGCAAGTCTCTGGTCACTATGCAGTAACTGTTACAGGAAGCACAAAGGAGACAAAAGGAGATGTTGTCCCTGTCATGCTACAATATTTTCCCTGATTGTGAAACAATACACGTTCGTACTCAGGACCAGACTGCAGGTTACAAAGTTGTTTTTTTGTGTTTGACTTGGTTTTATTTATTTACAACTCTTAGTAAATGTAAGTTTACCTAAATAAGTATTGTCTTTCTCTTTTGTTCATCCATCCTTTGTTTTGAATGGTACAGAAAAGATGGTTTGAAAATGTGATTTGTATATCTTAAGGTGTACTATATTTTGTCCTTCAAATAAAAAAAAGGAATCACACTTTAAACTCACATGGTCACAATTCATCGCAAGAACGGAGCTTTCGCCATGTTACTCATAAACTGCCCCTTCAAATCATAAGTGCGTTTCCATACATTAACCCCTTAAGAGCAGGAGGATAGACATGGTGGAGATATCTAACAACATCAGCTGACCCTCTAAGAGCAGAAGTGTATATTTTGCGTCGCGTCAGCGCTCTGTAGTGATGCTGGTAGATTTAAAGATGTGCCAATCAACTGTGTGTTCATGTGTGTGTGACGCCGCACTGTATCCAAAGCTGCAGAGAGGCTGTGTCTTAATTGTGGAGCGATCGTTAAAGAAAAGAAAATCTCTTCCCTCTGTCTCTCCCTCCCTCCTCTCCTCCCTCGCTTTTCTCTCTCTGCTGTCTTCTCTCTGTCTCCACTCATTCCTCCCTCCTCTCTCTCCCTCCTCTCTCTCCCTCCTCTCTCTCCCTCCTCTCTCTCCCTCCCCCCCCCCCCCATCTCTCCTCTCTCCTCTCCAGTAAATCCGGCTATCCTCTGAGGACCATGCCTCTGGGGGCCCCAGAGAAAACCACAGCCTCTCTCCAGCATGCGCCCTCCTTCCCTCACATCTCTCCCACTCCACTCTGCCACTCTTTTCTTTCATTCTTTGTCTGAAACTCCTTTCATCCCTTGTCTCTCTCTCTCTCTCTCTCTCTCTCTCTCTCTCTAGCTCCCTCTGAAATGGCTTCTCTCTGTTAATGTAATTAGCACTGGTAAAGGAGGGCAGTTAATTACCCACTATTTCTTGATCGGGTAATTAACGTTGTGCCAGGGAACAGCAACTGTTTCATTAACACAGTGCTCAAAGCAGTGAGGGGGGCGGAGAGGAGAGTGTGAGTGTGTGTGTGTGTGTCAGTGTGTGTGGTGGTGAGCTACACCTCTCAACAAGGCTGTGTGTGAGTGCCTCTACTGGGAGAAGCGAGCTGGAGGTGTGAGATCTAAGAGGATCCTGGATTAAGGAAAGGCAGGCTCTCACAGAGTGGACGCAGCAACAGGGGCTTGGGTCTTTGTATGGCGGCTGCCTTTGTTTCCATCAAGTGGCACTTGACAACGCAAGTCAAAGCTCTCTCTCTTACGCACACACGCACAACCAAATAATCACACACTCACACAACCACACACAACAACACACACACACACAACCACATAACCACACGCACGCCACACAACCACACACAACAACACACGCAACCACCCACACACTGCTCTGTACACATGCTGCTAATTTGACAAGTTAAAATCAGCTTTGTTGTCGACACCTCAAGCCTTCATCTGGTTGAGCGCTCAGCGCCCAGCAGTGTAGGATCCATATGCTGCTGCTCGTCATGACAACCCTGTTGTTGTTTTGGCTGCTGTATCAGCGGCGCCATCTCACCGCTTTCTCGCCGCGCAACAGGACCACAGTTGACGTTCCACCACCTGCCCCCTTCTCTCTCACGTCTCATGGTCCGGAGACCAGGCGATTCTGCCTGCACTGTGGGTTTCAAGTCCCTCTTACAGGTCAGATCTAAACGGTGCAACGTTCAGACCGGGTTTGCGTGTTACACGACGGGTGTGTGTGAGGGGTGTGTGTGACAAGTGAGGTAAGCGATTCTGCCTGCACTGTGGGGATTCACAGTGAAGCTCTTCTAAGACTGTTACAGGTCAACAAGAATAAATTCATCGTAGTTGTGCGTTTCACCGCAAGCGGATAACGTGCGATTTGACTGTGATAGAACACATTAATTTACGATAGTGAGGAACAAATTAAAGTTAAGGAACACAATCCATCCCTCCTCTCTTCCTCTCACGGGATGGGTTTTTGTTTATACACCCAATTAGCCTTCTGGCCACAGCACGGCCTTGAGTTAGGATGACTTTAGCCCCAGGTGTATGGGTTGTGTATGTGTGTGTGTGTGTGTGTGTGCATACCCCTCTCTAAGTTGACATGTGATAGTTCCAGAAAAAAACTACACACACACACAAAAAAAACACAACTTGCCGCCACAACTATTTGGCTCTTAGTTTGGCGTTTTTGGCTTGATTCCACCCGGTTACTCTATTCCTCTGCTGGCCAATCACTAAGTCCTGTATTGTTGTCCATTAGACTACCGGACCCTTTTTCCTTTTTCCAAAATGAGCCCCCTCCCCTGCCCCCCGCCCCTGCCCCCCCGCCCCCCCATCCCCCTGGGTGTCAGTAGAGTGGGGTGGCAGATGGAAGAAACAGAGCAGCCCCATGAGGAAACCTACTGACAAAGCACACACACACACACACCTCACACATACATACATCACACACACTAACACACACACACACACACCACACATACATGCAAACACAGTCCAGCCCATCTCGCCCCTCCCCAGACACAAACCTCATCTGTCGACCCAAAGCTTTTGTCCCCTTCTGGTAGGAGTGAGCAAAAGAGAACACAAAGGTGATCTCTCTAGCCCTGCCTCACTGCTGGGTGTGTGTGTGCGGTGTTAGGATGTGTGTGTGTGTGTGGTGTTAGGATGTGTGTGTGCGGTGTTAGGATGTGTGTGTTAGTGTTTGCGTGCGTACGGGTGCATGTGTCAAGGCATATTTACATTTACATTTAGTCATTTAGCAGACGCTCTTATCCAGAGCGACTTACAGTAAGTACAGGGACATTCCCCCCGAGGCAAGTAGGGTGAAGTGCCTTGACCCAACGTCATTTTGGCACGGCCGGGAATCGAACCAACAACCTTCTGATGAATAGCCCGGCTCCCTAACCGCTCAGCCATCTGACCCCCCTATGCATATGATACATGAAGTATTACTGTGTGAGATGTTGATGAAGCCCTCATCTCAGACATTATATCCAACAGCTTCCAGCAGGCCTTTACTAGCACCTAATTATGCTGGTGTGCTGCGCTGCTGTTAGACGGACACTTACCAACACCATCTCTCACTGATCAACTCCGACGCAGCCAAACAGATAATCAGACTTTGTTGATAGCTAGATAACAGATGTGGCTGTTTTATCTGACCGCTTTAACCTTTAATTATAAACTGCGTTATATTATGTTTCCTATATAGGTCCTATGTAAGACCACGTGTGTTGTGCTGGTGCACGCGACCTAACAATCGGTTCGAACTGGTTCAGGAGATCTCGAGTCTGTTTTTTTGTTGTTGTTTTTTTATTTCCTTTAATATTTTACTCATTTTGTAAATTTAATAATACCACATAATATCGTTTTTAATCAGGGAAAAGTGGAGTCCAGGCAAATTACGCTTATCGGCATTTTAACGTCGAGGTCTGGAGAGGTGAGAAGGCTACACCGGTGATTAATTACTCCCACGCGGTGACAGTGGCGGGTTCCCGGCGTGGTGGCTGCACCCGACACGGAGGGAAAAGCACCCTAGCTAGCCTAATTGACCCGGCTTCTGTAAGACTATCCATCACCCGTAGCCCAGGATCCCCCTTAAGAAACACATTATTCAGGGGTAAGTTAGTTAACCAACTACCGTCTTCCACCTTTCCTTAATGGTATTAGACCTACTGTAGCTTTGCGCATGCGTCTCCAGTACCACGGGGAGAGCTATTCGAGATTTAAGCGAATTTGTTCCCGGACAAAACCAAACAAAAGTGTCAGTGGAGCAGATATTTTGGGGCGGATGATTTAAGTTGCTAAGTTTACTTAACGAATATAAACGGACACATATCTTTAGTGAGGCTGAGATAATGTGACAACAAAAAGCGCAGTGACGCGACCACAACCGCGAGCGCATTTCACGGCTTGTCTGAGTGTTCTTCAACACAAGTGGGTACCATTAATTGCCATTCACAGGTTTCCCTTGAGGGACGATACGGGTTCCATTCTGACGTGGAGACCGATCTCCCGTTGAAGTGCCATTGAATGTGTTGTTATGAATCAGGTCTTTGAAAGGGGCAATTGACCAAAGCCACTTTAAACGGAAATCTCATCTAAACACAGGGGCTTCTCCAGTATCAAGTAGCTACTTGACGTGCTTGTGTTATTACGTAAGGTGAAGAGACATTTACCTTCCCTGAATTCTCCTCAGCCCATAGGGTGATGCTGTCTGGTGGGTCAGTGAGTTTTAGAGAACACAGTCAGTGGACTGTAGTTGTGGGTCTGTGAGGAGGAGCAGATAGACAGAGGTGGTCTGGGTCCTTTTTCACTCCTGGTCAGGAACACATGTGGTTCAGCGGGGAGGGGAGGGGGAGAGAAAGAGAGGAGACAGTAGTGGAGAGGAGGGGAGGAGAGGAGGAGTGGAGGGGAGGGGAGAGAGGAAGGGAGAAAGAGAGGAGACAGTAGTGGAGAGGAGGGGAGGAGGAGTGGAGGGGAGGGGAGAGAGGAAGGGAGAAAGAGATGAGACAGTAGTGGAGAGGAGGGGAGGAGGAGTGGAGGGGAGGGGAGAGAGGAAGGGAGAAAGAGATGAGACAGTAGTGGAGAGGAGAGGAGGAGTGGAGGGCAGGGGAGAGATGTATCAGTTGGGAGGGCTGTGGGTAGGAACTGGTGTGAGCAGGACAAATGATGTCTAATTCCCACAGGGTAACTTAGCCATACCACGAGCTCCCAGAATAACCGCCTGCTTCTCTCCCACCAAGAAAGATGGCCGAGGGTTTCACCAAGCAGAGTTAGTGAGGAAGCGAGCTGGGAAAGAATATGTCTGGTTCTGTGTCTGTTCTCGGTGAGAACATTAGCCACCAGGTATTATGGACCATTATGTTTCCATGTGGATACTGTATGTCTGGTTACTGATAATTAAGGAATAGAAGCTGATCTATATATTGCACCTCGTTGGAGATCAAATTATGACGTTTAAATGATGAAGTTTTAAAAGTGGGACTGTGTGTTTAAAAAGCTCTAGAGCACCATCTACTGGTGAAAAGAAAACGACAGTCACTTCCCATTTCCTGTTGATCTGATTTGACATGAAGTAGTTTGTTGGTTTAAGTGAATTGCTTTGTCCAAAAACAGAAGTTCTTGAAAAATTATATTTTGTTTTTCCTAATCGTGGTTGGTGGAAAGCTGCAGTGTGTGTGTGTGTGTTTATGACTGTCACACCTCAACACAACCACATTGTAACTGCCTCTCAGCGGGTAGCAACATTGTGACCACAGTCACATGTAACCCGAATATCAACATGCCCATCATCCAAACATCAACATGCATAAATATGCAGGAGGATTTCTAATCAAATAAATCCGTTCATTAACAGAGCTGCTGGTATTTCTGCTTTTGCATTAATTACATAGTCATTACCATATCAATTATAAAAATCAGAGATCATGTAATTAAGGTTTAACCAGAAGCACCTGCTGCCTGTGTGTGTGTGTGCTTGTTTATGCATATGTGTGTGTGTATTTGCGTCTGTGTGTGTGTTCCAGTTCTAATCTCATCTTCATCCTTTGACAAGACTGTCCCCCATCAATCTAGCAAGCTGTCGGAATTCTGCGTTTTTTGTTTTTGTTTATAAGGACGGCGGAGCAGGGGGGGTGGGGTAGAGGAGGGGTGCTTGTTTTGTAGGGGGCGGAGTTGAAAGCGTTGTCACGGCAATCCTATTGATTGGCAGCGACGCCTGATTAGAAAGGAAGAAAGAGACAGGAGGAACAGACTGAGAGAGAGGAGGCACTCTAGTTGTCAAGAGGAGACTGTGTGTGTCTGTGTGAATCTGTGTGTGTGTGTGTGAATCTGTGTGTGAATGTGTGTGTGTGAATCTGTGTGTGTGTGGGCTTGGGTAGCACGTAGCCTGTGATTATTCTTGCTGATCACAGACAAAGTTCTCTTCAGTGTTCACGGTCGTCAGATCAAAGCAACACGCTTTTTATTCACAAGTTCATATTCAGTTCACCATATTGAGTCTAATATTCGACTTACAGTGGAGCTGTTGTGTTTGTATAGGTTTGGTAGTTTGACCCTGGTGGTGGAGAGACCAGAAGGAGCTGCCGGGGGGAGATTGGGGAACCCACTCGGGAGGAAGGACGGAGGGAGAGGGCAAAGGAGGAGGATGGAAAAATGTTGCGAAACGAGAGAAGGAAACGGAGAAAGACAAATACACAGAGGAACAGAGAGAGGAGGTGAGGAAAGGGGGGAGTCAGGGGGGTGGAAGGGGGAGGTGGAGGGGGGAGGTGGGGGAGAATGGGGCTCTAGAGGGCTCTGGTGTATGAGGGCCCCAGAATGGCACCGACCTCCGGTCTCCTCCCTACTTCCTTTTCCACCTCCTCTCCCTCCCCCCCTCTCTCTCTCTGTCTCTCTCTCTTCCTTCCCCTCTCTCTCTCTCTCTCTCTCTCTCTCTCTCTCTCTCTCTCTCTCTCTCTCTCTCTCTCTCTCTCTCTCTCTGTCTCTGGCTGTGTCTCTCTCTCTCCCGTGCCCAACTGGGTCTAATCGATTAAATAACTTAAGAAACTTTACCAAAACATCACAAGGATGTGTGTCAGTCAGTATTTACTGGTATCAGGGGGTGGATGAGTGGGTAATCAGGGTCAAGAACAGCTGAAGGGTGTATAAACTAAACACTACAAAAATGCCAGGGGTGACTCATTTTATAGTTGGTATATACAAGTACCACACATCCCTTTGACAATTTTAGTTGGAGTTGGTGTATATCTAGCGCAATACAAAAAGGAATGAATCAGTTGAAATCTGTTTTTTACACGCTCTGATCGGTTTCAAGGCCTGGATATTTTTTTTAATATTCCAATCTTTTCCCATCCTGATCATTGTAAACCCTCCTGTCGGAGGCCTGCTCATTCCAGCAGTCGTGACGAAAGCTCACTCTGTTTAACAGAGGAGCGATGCCTCACGGCACCACTAGATGGCGATAGCACACTCTGGGTTTAACAGAGGAGCGATGCCTCACGGCACCACTAGATGGCGACAGCAAGCCGCGAGAGCTCTGCCCCCGTCCCAACTTCCTGCGAGAGAGTTAGGACCCGTCCGAAGACACTGCTCTACTGGTGTCATGATGAGGGTGGGGGTGGAGGAGGGTGGGGGAGGAGGGTGGGGGAGGAGGAGGGTGGGGGTGGAGGAGGGTGGGGGTGGAGGATGAGGGTGGAGGAGGGTGGGGGAGGAGGATGAGGGTGGAGGAGGGTGGGGGAGGAGGAGGGTGGGGGAGGATGGGGGAGGAGGAGGGTGGGGGAGGAGGATGAGGGTGGAGGAGGGGGGGGGAGGAGGAGGGTGGGGGAGGAGGAGGGTGGGGGTGGAGGAGGGTGGGGGAGGAGGAGGGTGCAGGGTCGGCTCCAAGGGGGGGCATTGACGGGCAATACCCCCCCATTATTTTTGCGATACGTTTCTTTAAGAGAGCTAAATACAAAATGCTCCCTTATGGAAACCAATTGCCCCCCGCCCCGTCTGATTCATTGTGGAGCCGAGTCTGGGAGGGTGGAGGAGGGTGGGGGTGGGACTCGGCCCTGTGGCCCAGGTTGCTGTGTGTTTGCTGGGCTGTCCCAGCAGAGACCTCCCCTTCTTGCTCACTCCTCTGTGGTGCAGTGCAGTGCTGTGATGTTCATGCAGTACCACCATCTACCACAGAGGGCGCTGTAAGCCAGCGTTTAGCCACCCCGAACCAGTCTCTGCTTAGTCTTCTTTCATATCCTCTGCCAGGTTGTTTACAATGAGGACTGACGTTCTTTGCACCAGACTAAGCACATATAACCAGATAGGTGCTGAGACTTCTAGAAAATGCGAGTTTTTAACCAGTAAGCGACATTAGGAAACAGTTCCCCAACATTCCTTGACTCAGACCTCCGAAACACTGTTGGAATTCCGCTCTCCTGATTCTCGATCTTCTGTTCTTTCTACACGAACTATTCGCACGTCGCTTTGGGTAAAGGCATCTTGCTAAATGAATAAAAATATAACATGTTAACCTAAAGCTGCACTGTTCTCCTGAGGCTGCAGTACTCACCACCAACACCGGGAGGCGACATGCACCATCTGGATTGTGTGACAGGCTCTTAGTGAGAGAGGGAATTAAGGCTTTAAACAACTATAATCCATCTTAGTTCCGTATAAGAAAAGGCAGCATTATAAAACCTCAGACTCTCTTCTAATACGTGTTCTGACATACCTGGTGTGCTGCAACAAAGAATGGTATGTAGGAAACAGGAAGTCATTGCACTCTTGTTGGATAATAGTGAGTAATTCCTGCCCCAGGACCAGAACCTGCCCAGTATAAATGTGTGTGTGTGTGTGTGTGTATGAATGTGTATATATATATGTGTGTGTGTATATATATATAAATGTGTGTGTGTATGTGGTGAGAAAGATCTGGAGGGTGGAACAAAGCAATTATAATATCATCACTACTTATTTGCTAACAGGTATCTGAGCTGTGGGTGTATGTGTGTGTGTGTGTGTGTGTGTGTGTGTATGTATGTGTGCTTGTGTGTGTGGTGTGCGTGTGTGTGTGCTTGTGTGTGTGTGTGTGTGTTTGTGTAGGCTATGTCATAATGTGATGGCTACAGAGAGGCCCGTGTGTGTGAGTGGTCCAGACCGTAAGGAAGTGTCGGGTCGGATGAAGACTGGTCAAATTAGACCGCTTGATGAAACATTCCCCTCCCTCCCTCCCTCCCCCCTCCCTCCCTCCCTCCCTCCTCCCCCTCCCTCCTCCCTCCCTCCCTCCCTCCCTCCCTCTCTTCACCTGTGGAGTGAACAGGAATCAGGCTGAAGAACAGTGTGCAGTATCCAAGTGAGCTCCATGTCTGTGTGTGTGTGTGTGTGTGGTGTGTGTGGTGTGTGTGTGGGCCTGTCGGGGCTGGGGCTGGTTTAAGCAGGGCAGCAGAGCGGTTAATGTGCTGGCTCCCTCCCTCCCTCCAGGCCCAGTCTGTCTCCCTCCCTCTCCCTCCTTCTATACCTCCCTTACCTCCCCCTGCCCCTCTCCCTCCCTCCCTACCTACCTCCCTACCTACCTACCTACCTACTACCTCCCTCCAGGCCCAGAGCCTCACAACCTGTCTCCCTCCCTCTCCCTCTCCCTTCTTCTATACCTCCCTCCCTCCCCCTCTACCTCACACCCTCCCCCTCAATTTGGTGGATGATGTGAGTGGATGAGGGGGATGGATGATGTGAGTGGATGAGGGGGATGGATGATGTGAGTGGATGAGGGGGATGGATGATGTTTATACACATCATCCATCAGCATCCATCATCAGCAGACAGCAGGAAGGGCCTGCTGTCTGCAGACAGCAGGCCCTTCACCAGTCCTGGTTCATTTGTATGCTGCAGTACTGAGAGCTGCTATCAGATATAGGGATGCCTGTGCAGAGAGGGAGAGAGGGAGAGAGGGAGGGGGTGAGAGAGGGAGGGAATGTCAGAGGGAGAGAGAGAGTGTGAAAGGGGAGGGGGTAGAGGATGAATTTGGTTTGTACATGCAAAAGAGAGGACCATGCTCATTGAAGGCATACGTTTAAAATATGATATTGAATGAAAGTCTGTTCCCCCCCGTTCCATGCACGCTCACATAAACAATTGAAAAAAAGATTGCCTTGTTTGCATGTGAGTGTGTCCTTGTTTGCCTGTGAGTGTGTGTGTGTGTGTGATGAAGTTCGCCAAGGAGAGAGAGATGTAAAAGGATCTTTTTTGCTGCATCAGCAGCATTCCAGAGAGAAGAGAGGAGAGGGAGGAGAGGAGAGAGGGAGAGAGGAGAGAGAGGGAGAGAAGAGAGAGAGGGAGAGAGAGAGAGAGGGAGAGAGAGAGAGAGAGAGGGAGGAGAGAGAGAGGGAGAGAGGAGAGAGAGGGAGAGAAGAGAGAGAGGGAGAGAGGAGAGAGAGGGAGAGAAGAGAGGGAGAGAGGAGAGAGAGGAGAGAAGAGAGGGAGAGAGGAGAGGGAGAGGGAGAGGGAGAGAGGAGGGAGAGAGGGAGGGAGAGAGAAGGGAAAGTGCTGGGGAACGAGAGGTGATGGAGGAAGAGAACACAGAGAGAGGGAGGACACACACACACACAAGCATTCACACGCCCAAACATACGTCACAGACACAGTTTCTTTCTTGGCTGTCCTTTTGGTACATAGCTGGACTTGTGTACAGGAGCAAGAGATCACAGGAGTGAAGGAACTGAAATGGAGAGAGAGAGAGAGAGAGAGATGGGGGGACCCAGAGGAGCAGAGAGAGAGAGAGAGAGAGAGAGAGAGAGAGAGAGAGAGAGAGAGAGAGAGAGAGAGAGAGAGAGAGAGAGGGGGACCCAGAGGAGGAGAGGAGAGAGAGAGGGAGAGAGAGGGAGAGGAGAGGGTGGACCCAGAAGAGGAGAGAGAGAGAGAGAGAGAGTGAGAGAGAGAGAGAGAGAGAGATGAGAGGGAGAGAGAGAGAGAGAGAGAGGGAGAGAGGGAGAGAGAGGGAGGGAGAGAGAGATTGAGAGAGAGGGGGGGACCCAGAAGAGGAGAGGGAGAGAGAGAGGGAGAGAGGAGGGAGAGAGGGAGAGAGAGGGTGGACCCAGAAGAGGAGAGAGAGAGAGAGAGAGAGGGAGAGAGAGGGAGGGAGAGAGAGAGGGAGAGAGAGGGGGACCAGAAGAGGAGAGGGAGAGAGAGAGGGGAGAGAGAGGGGAGAGAGAGGGGGGACCCAGAAGAGGAAGAGAGAGAGAGAGAGAGAGAGAGAGAGGAGACCCTGAGCTGTTAGCAGACATGGTGGTGTTACAGCTGCAGCTTAGGCTGTACTTTAGAATGATCTGCTCTCCTCACACACACACACACACAAACACAGACGTGTGTGCAGACAAACACATCCTGCACCAGTCAGTCAGCATAAGAACCAGTCCTATTCACCGCAGCCGCCCGGAGAGAGGGGGAGGGAGAGAGAGAGGGAGCGAAGGAGAAGCAGAGTGGTCGAGCAAGCTTTTTATCTGTGTGTTTTGGATTTGGTGATGACAGTCAATGAGGGTGAACATGTCTGGGGGCTCACAGCAGCAGAACCAGTGTGATCCAGCCCATCCCCAAAACAGCCCCAGTACCAGCCCCGGTACCAGTACCAGCCCCGGTACCAGTACCAGCCCCGGTACCAGTACCAGCCCCGGTACCAGTACCAGTCCAGATGGACACACTGCAGACTGGGAGACAAACCCCCAAACAGGAGAGTGGATCTCTGGGCAGAGAGAGGAGGGAGTCGGACTGCACTGCTGCTCCAGTTACATACCCAGACAATCATCCATCCCTGTTTACATACCCACAGACAATCATCCATCCCTGTTTTAATCTTTTCTTCAAGGGGGTCTGACGAGTTTCACAGGACGGCAGAACAGCAGAGAGAGAGAGAGGGGATTAGAGACTTCATCGTCCGTTGCGTGGTTCAGAAAGAGAGAGAGAGAGAGAGAGAGAGAGAGAGAGGGAGGGAGGGGAGGGAGGGAGGGAGGAGGAGGAGGAGGAGGAGAGAATCACACAGAGGAAAGATACACAGGGAACGAGAACGTGAGCGAGCGAATGAGAACGAGAGAGAAAGAGAGGGTGCAGCGAGCGAGAGCTGACGACAGAGAGAGCACGCTGCGCGCAAGGAGAGAGAGAGAGAGAGAGAGAGAACGAGAGAGAACGAGAGAGCGGCAGGAGAGCGATATCCGCGCTGCAGTAGCATCCCCACAGCACACTGCCTCGGACCCGCCTCCTGTGTGTGTGTGTGTGTGCGAGCGTGTGACTGCACTGCTGAAGAGAAGAAGGAGGAGGAAGAGAGAGAGGCTGGCGTAGCCGCCGTTGGGCTGAACAGGAGCTCATAGCAGCAGAAGCAGAGTCAGTGTCTGCTGGTAGCAGGCAGGCAGCCCTTCTCCATCACGCCAGCCCCCCCCCAGGACGCCCCCCAGGACCCCCTCGGACCCCGGACAGACCCCGGCACCGCCATGGCACAAGCCGCCAAGCACCTCCGCAAGAACAAGGATTTAGAAGCTCAGTTAGAGCAAGAGAGGAAGGAGAAGGAGGAGGAGAAGGCC
>NW_026911017.1:30000-35000 GCF_963692335.1 Osmerus eperlanus | reverse complement strand
AGGGGATGCCCAGGGGCACGGGCACTGTAAGCAGGGATGCCCAGGGGCACGTACTTCTTAAAGTGGGGTTATTTTGGTTTTAAACACAGGGGGGGTGCTTAAGAGTGGGTGCACAGGGCCCCACGGTGATCAGGTAGTGCAGGGGGGTCCTCCCGGAGGTGTGCTTGCCGCCCTGGGAGTGCTGTTCCCCGGGGAGGCCAAGAGTGTAGTGTTGTTCCCCGGGGCTCCCAAATTTTGCAGTGTGAGAGTGTGTTTGACTTGTTGAGTATTTTGTGGGTGTGAAATGCACCGTTGGCGCCCGAAAGTGTGATTTTGCTGGGGATGGTTTTGTTCTTCAAGTGAGGGCAAGGGGCAGCGGTGTGTGCGGTTATTTTCCCCGAAAAAAGTGTCCCCATTTCGGTAGGCGTGTTTGAAATGTTGTTTCGCTCGCAGCGTCGGGGAAATGCGCGTGCGGCCGCGGGTCTCGATGTGCCCGTGTTCCCCTCGGGCATACCTATCCAACGAGCCCTGGGTGAAGGTGCTACGAGGTTCCTAAGTGGGGATGCCTGTACATGAAGCCCTTGTTCCCAGCTTTGAATGCACGTTTCCAGCTTGAGAGAAACGGGGGCTTAAAATTCACAGTTATTCGCCCGAACGTGGGATTTCGCTGGGACGGTTTCTAAATTCAAGTTGGCACGGGGGGCAGCGGTGTGCGCGGTTATTTTCCCAGGATTGATGATCCCCAGCTCGGTGGGTCCGTTTAAAGTTTTGTTTGGGCTCCCGTTTCGCGGGGAAGCGCGTGCGCGTGGCGAGCCTGACCTCCCCGTGTCCCCCTCGCCCAGACCTTTCCAACGCCACCCGGGTGAAGGTGCTACGAGGTCCCGAAGTGGAGATGCCTGTCAATGAGCACCTTTTCCCAGCTTTGAATGCAGGTTTCCAGCTTCAGACAAATGTGGCTCCAAACGTGCAGTTTTGCGCTCCGAACGTGGGATTTCGCTGGGGACGGTTTCTAATTCAAGTTGGGACGGGGGGCAGCGGTGTGCGCGGTTATCTCCCCGGAAAAAGCCGTCCCCAGCTCGGTGGGTCCGTTTAAAGTTTTGTTTGGGCTCCCGTTTCGCGAGGAAGCGCGTGCGCGTGGCGAGCCTGACCTCCCCGTGTTCCCCTCGCCCAGACCTTTCCAACGCCACCCGGGTGAAGGTGCTACGAGGTCCCGAAGTGGAGATGCCTGTCAATGAGCACCTTTTCCCAGCTTTGAATGCAGGTTTCCAGCTTCAGACAAAATGTGGCTCCAAACGTGCAGTTTTGCGCCCGAACGTGGGATTTCGCTGGGGACGGTTTCTAAATTCAAGTTGGCACGGGGGGCAGCGGTGTGTGTGGTTATTTTCCCAGGATTGATGATCCCCAATTCGGTGGGTCCGTTTAAAGTTTTGTTTGGGCTCCCGTTTCGCGGGGAAGCGCGTGCGCGTGGCGAGCCTGACCTCCCCGTGTCCCCCTCGCCCAGACCTTTCCAACGCCACCCGGGTGAAGGTGCTACGAGGTCCCGAAGTGGAGATGCCTGTCAATGAGCACCTTTTCCCAGCTTTGAATGCAGGTTTCCAGCTTCAGACAAAATGTGGCTCCAAACGTGCAGTTTTGCGCCCGAACGTGGGATTTCGCTGGGGACGGTTTCTAAATTCAAGTTGGCACGGGGGGCAGCGGTGTGTGTGGTTATTTTCCCAGGATTGATGATCCCCAATTCGGTGGGTCCGTTTAAAGTTTTGTTTGGGCTCCCGTTTCGCGGGGAAGCGCGTGCGCGTGGCGAGCCTGACCTCCCCGTGTCCCCCTCGCCCAGACCTTTCCAACGCCACCCGGGTGAAGGTGCTACGAGGTCCCGAAGTGGAGATGCCTGTCAATGAGCACCTTTTCCCAGCTTTGAATGCAGGTTTCCAGCTTCAGACAAAATGTGGCTCCAAACGTGCAGTTTTGCGCCCGAACGTGGGATTTCGCTGGGGACGGTTTCTAAATTCAAGTTGGCACGGGGGGCAGCGGTGTGTGTGGTTATTTTCCCAGGATTGATGATCCCCAATTCGGTGGGTCCGTTTAAAGTTTTGTTTGGGCTCCCGTTTCGCGGGGAAGCGCGTGCGCGTGGCGAGCCTGACCTCCCCGTGTCCCCCTCGCCCAGACCTTTCCAACGCCACCCGGGTGAAGGTGCTACGAGGTCCCGAAGTGGAGATGCCTGTCAATGAGCACCTTTTCCCAGCTTTGAATGCAGGTTTCCAGCTTCAGACAAAATGTGGCTCCAAACGTGCAGTTTTGCGCCCGAACGTGGGATTTCGCTGGGGACGGTTTCTAAATTCAAGTTGGCACGGGGGGCAGCGGTGTGCGCGGTTATCTCCCCGGAAAAAGCCGTCCCCAGCTCGGTGGGTCCGTTTAAAGTTTTGTTTGGGCTCCCGTTTCGCGAGGAAGCGCGTGCGCGTGGCGAGCCTGACCTCCCCGTGTTCCCCTCGCCCAGACCTTTCCAACGCCACCCGGGTGAAGGTGCTACGAGGTCCCGAAGTGGAGATGCCTGTCAATGAGCACCTTTTCCCAGCTTTGAATGCAGGTTTCCAGCTTCAGACAAAATGTGGCTCCAAACGTGCAGTTT
This sequence comes from Osmerus eperlanus, assembly GCF_963692335.1. Taxonomy (NCBI): domain Eukaryota; kingdom Metazoa; phylum Chordata; class Actinopteri; order Osmeriformes; family Osmeridae; genus Osmerus; species Osmerus eperlanus. Next base: position 32,398 of record NW_026911017.1, on the reverse strand, counting down.
TGCGCCCGAACGTGGGATTTCGCTGGGGACGGTTTCTAAATTCAAGTTGGCACGGGGGGCAGCGGTGTGTGTGGTTATTTTCCCAGGATTGATGATCCCCAATTCGGTGGGTCCGTTTAAAGTTTTGTTTGGGCTCCCGTTTCGCGGGGAAGCGCGTGCGCGTGGCGAGCCTGACCTCCCCGTGTCCCCCTCGCCCAGACCTTTCCAACGCCACCCGGGTGAAGGTGCTACGAGGTCCCGAAGTGGAGATGCCTGTCAATGAGCACCTTTTCCCAGCTTTGAATGCAGGTTTCCAGCTTCAGACAAAATGTGGCTCCAAACGTGCAGTTTTGCGCCCGAACGTGGGATTTCGCTGGGGACGGTTTCTAAATTCAAGTTGGCACGGGGGGCAGCGGTGTGTGTGGTTATTTTCCCAGGATTGATGATCCCCAATTCGGTGGGTCCGTTTAAAGTTTTGTTTGGGCTCCCGTTTCGCGGGGAAGCGCGTGCGCGTGGCGAGCCTGACCTCCCCGTGTCCCCCTCGCCCAGACCTTTCCAACGCCACCCGGGTGAAGGTGCTACGAGGTCCCGAAGTGGAGATGCCTGTCAATGAGCACCTTTTCCCAGCTTTGAATGCAGGTTTCCAGCTTCAGACAAAATGTGGCTCCAAACGTGCAGTTTTGCGCCCGAACGTGGGATTTCGCTGGGGACGGTTTCTAAATTCAAGTTGGGACGGGGGGCAGCGGTGTGCGCGGTTATCTCCCCGGAAAAAGCCGTCCCCAGCTCGGTGGGTCCGTTTAAAGTTTTGTTTGGGCTCCCGTTTCGCGAGGAAGCGCTGTGCGCGTGGCGAGCCTGACCTCCCCGTGTTCCCCTCGCCCAGACCTTTCCAACGCCACCCGGGTGAAGGTGCTACGAGGTCCCGAAGTGGAGATGCCTGTCAATGAGCACCTTTTCCCAGCTTTGAATGCAGGTTTCCAGCTTCAGACAAAATGTGGCTCCAAACGTGCAGTTTTGCGCCCGAACGTGGGATTTCGCTGGGGACGGTTTCTAAATTCAAGTTGGCACGGGGGGCAGCGGTGTGTGTGGTTATTTTCCCAGGATTGATGATCCCCAATTCGGTGGGTCCGTTTAAAGTTTTGTTTGGGCTCCCGTTTCGCGGGGAAGCGCGTGCGCGTGGCGAGCCTGACCTCCCCGTGTCCCCCTCGCCCAGACCTTTCCAACGCCACCCGGGTGAAGGTGCTACGAGGTCCCGAAGTGGAGATGCCTGTCAATGAGCACCTTTTCCCAGCTTTGAATGCAGGTTTCCAGCTTCAGACAAAATGTGGCTCCAAACGTGCAGTTTTGCGCCCGAACGTGGGATTTCGCTGGGGACGGTTTCTAAATTCAAGTTGGCACGGGGGGCAGCGGTGTGTGTGGTTATTTTCCCAGGATTGATGATCCCCAATTCGGTGGGTCCGTTTAAAGTTTTGTTTGGGCTCCCGTTTCGCGGGGAAGCGCGTGCGCGTGGCGAGCCTGACCTCCCCGTGTCCCCCTCGCCCAGACCTTTCCAACGCCACCCGGGTGAAGGTGCTACGAGGTCCCGAAGTGGAGATGCCTGTCAATGAGCACCTTTTCCCAGCTTTGAATGCAGGTTTCCAGCTTCAGACAAAATGTGGCTCCAAACGTGCAGTTTTGCGCCCGAACGTGGGATTTCGCTGGGGACGGTTTCTAAATTCAAGTTGGCACGGGGGGCAGCGGTGTGTGTGGTTATTTTCCCAGGATTGATGATCCCCAATTCGGTGGGTCCGTTTAAAGTTTTGTTTGGGCTCCCGTTTCGCGAGGAAGCGCGTGCGCGTGGCGAGCCTGACCTCCCCGTGTTCCCCTCGCCCAGACCTTTCCAACGCCACCCGGGTGAAGGTGCTACGAGGTCCCGAAGTGGAGATGCCTGTCAATGAGCACCTTTTCCCAGCTTTGAATGCAGGTTTCCAGCTTCAGACAAAATGTGGCTCCAAACGTGCAGTTTTGCGCCCGAACGTGGGATTTCGCTGGGGACGGTTTCTAAATTCAAGTTGGCACGGGGGGCAGCGGTGTGTGTGGTTATTTTCCCAGGATTGATGATCCCCAATTCGGTGGGTCCGTTTAAAGTTTTGTTTGGGCTCCCGTTTCGCGGGGAAGCGCGTGCGCGTGGCGAGCCTGACCTCCCCGTGTCCCCCTCGCCCAGACCTTTCCAACGCCACCCGGGTGAAGGTGCTACGAGGTCCCGAAGTGGAGATGCCTGTCAATGAGCACCTTTTCCCAGCTTTGAATGCAGGTTTCCAGCTTCAGACAAAATGTGGCTCCAAACGTGCAGTTTTGCGCCCGAACGTGGGATTTCGCTGGGGACGGTTTCTAAATTCAAGTTGGCACGGGGGGCAGCGGTGTGTGTGGTTATTTTCCCAGG
>NW_026911017.1:17500-20000 GCF_963692335.1 Osmerus eperlanus | reverse complement strand
CCCGGGGCTCCCAAATTTTGCAGTGTGAGAGTGTGTTTGACTTGTTGAGTATTTTGTGGGTGTGAAATGCACCGTTTGGCGCCCGAAAGTGTGATTTTGCTGGGGATGGTTTTGTTCTTCAAGTGAGGGCAAGGGGCAGCGGTGTGTGCGGTTATTTTCCCCGAAAAAAGTGTCCCCATTTCGGTAGGCGTGTTTGAAATGTTGTTTCGCTCGCAGCGTCGGGGAAATGCGCGTGCGGGCGCGTGCGCGTGGCGAGCCTGACCTCCCCGTGTTCCCCTCGCCCAGACCTTTCCAACGCCACCCGGGTGAAGGTGCTACGAGGTCCCGAAGTGGAGATGCCTGTCAATGAGCACCTTTTCCCAGCTTTGAATGCAGGTTTCCAGCTTCAGACAAAATGTGGCTCCAAACGTGCAGTTTTGCGCCCCGAACGTGGGATTTCGCTGGGGACGGTTTCTAAATTCAAGTTGGCACGGGGGGCAGCGGTGTGTGTGGTTATTTTCCCAGGATTGATGATCCCCAATTCGGTGGGTCCGTTTAAAGTTTTGTTTGGGCTCCCGTTTCGCGGGGAAGCGCGTGCGCGTGGCGAGCCTGACCTCCCCGTGTCCCCCTCGCCCAGACCTTTCCAACGCCACCCGGGTGAAGGTGCTACGAGGTCCCGAAGTGGAGATGCCTGTCAATGAGCACCTTTTCCCAGCTTGAATGCAGGTTTCCAGCTTCAGACAAAATGTGGCTCCAAACGTGCAGTTTTGCGCCCGAACGTGGGATTTCGCTGGGGACGGTTTCTAAATTCAAGTTGGCACGGGGGGCAGCGGTGTGTGTGGTTATTTTCCCAGGATTGATGATCCCCAATTCGGTGGGTCCGTTTAAAGTTTTGTTTGGGCTCCCGTTTCGCGGGGAAGCGCGTGCGCGTGGCGAGCCTGACCTCCCCGTGTCCCCCTCGCCCAGACCTTTCCAACGCCACCCGGGTGAAGGTGCTACGAGGGTCCCGAAGTGGAGATGCCTGTCAATGAGCACCTTTTCCCAGCTTTGAATGCAGGTTTCCAGCTTCAGACAAAATGTGGCTCCAAACGTGCAGTTTTGCGCCCGAACGTGGGATTTCGCTGGGGACGGTTTCTAAATTCAAGTTGGGACGGGGGGCAGCGGTGTGCGCGGTTATCTCCCCGGAAAAAGCGTCCCCAGCTCGGTGGGTCCGTTTAAAGTTTTGTTTGGGCTCCCGTTTCGCGAGGAAGCGCGTGCGCGTGGCGAGCCTGACCTCCCCGTGTTCCCCTCGCCCAGACCTTTCCAACGCCACCCGGGTGAAGGTGCTACGAGGTCCCGAAGTGGAGATGCCTGTCAATGAGCACCTTTTCCCAGCTTTGAATGCAGGTTTCCAGCTTCAGACAAAATGTGGCTCCAAACGTGCAGTTTTGCGCCCGAACGTGGGATTTCGCTGGGGACGGTTTCTAAATTCAAGTTGGCACGGGGGGGCAGCGGTGTGTGTGGTTATTTTCCCAGGATTGATGATCCCCAATTCGGTGGGTCCGTTTAAAGTTTTGTTTGGGCTCCCGTTTCGCGGGGAAGCGCGTGCGCGTGGCGAGCCTGACCTCCCGTGTCCCCCTCGCCCAGACCTTTCCAACGCCACCCGGGTGAAGGTGCTACGAGGTCCCGAAGTGGAGATGCCTGTCAATGAGCACCTTTTCCCAGCTTTGAATGCAGGTTTCCAGCTTCAGACAAAATGTGGCTCCAAACGTGCAGTTTTGCGCCGAACGTGGGATTTCGCTGGGGACGGTTTCTAAATTCAAGTTGGCACGGGGGGCAGCGGTGTGTGTGGTTATTTTCCCAGGATTGATGATCCCCAATTCGGTGGGTCCGTTTAAAGTTTTGTTTGGGCTCCCGTTTCGCGGGGAAGCGCGTGCGCGTGGCGAGCCTGACCTCCCCGTGTCCCCCTCGCCCAGACCTTTCCAACGCCACCCGGTGAAGGTGCTACGAGGTCCCGAAGTGGAGATGCCTGTCAATGAGCACCTTTTCCCAGCTTTGAATGCAGGTTTCCAGCTTCAGACAAAATGTGGCTCCAAACGTGCAGTTTTGCGCCCGAACGTGGGATTTCGCTGGGGACGGTTTCTAAATTCAAGTTGGGACGGGGGGCAGCGGTGTGCGCGGTTATCTCCCCGGAAAAAGCCGTCCCCAGCTCGGTGGGTCCGTTTAAGTTTTGTTTGGGCTCCCGTTTCGCGAGGAAGCGCGTGCGCGTGGCGAGCCTGACCTCCCCGTGTCCCCCTCGCCCAGACCTTTCCAACGCCACCCGGGTGAAGGTGCTACGAGGTCCCGAAGTGGAGATGCCTGTCAATGAGCACCTTTCCAGCTTTGAATGCAGGTTTCCAGCTTCAGACAAAATGTGGCTCCAAACGTGCAGTTTTGCGCCCGAACGTGGGATTTCGCTGGGGACGGTTTCTAAATTCAAGTTGGCACGGGGGGCAGCGGTGTGTGTGGTTATTTTCCCAGGATTGATGATATCCAATTCGGT